>NC_085018.1:11972856-12082580 GCF_963692335.1 Osmerus eperlanus | reverse complement strand
GGGAAGGTTTGCATCCTGGAGGTAGAGGAAGAGGGAGGGGTGGTGTAAGAGGTCCGAGAGGACCAGGTCCACAGGCAGGGATTGGTGGAGATGGTGGGGAGAGGGGGGCAGAAGGTGGAAGAGGGGGAGGACCGAGAGGTGGAGGGAGAAGGGAAAGAGAGAGAAGAGGTGGTGAGAGAGGGGGATTAGGAAGAGGTGGAGAGGCAGGCCGCGAATACGGAGGAGGGGGAGGAGGAGGAGAGAGGGGGAGAGGAAGAGGGAGGTCTACAGAAAATGGTTCCCCTTATGGTTTTAGGCTGGGTTTTAGATCTTTAGAGCAGCTGTTGGGTAAAGAGCCATCAGAGGTAGCCATCACCCTATCATCTGGCACGGCTCTGCAAGACCTCCTGAACGAGCAAGAGATGCGCCAGGACCTGGTCCAGCTCCTCTGTCAGGTCCTGTGCAAGGCCTTCCAGGCCAGAACCGACCGTCGGACCGTGCAACACCTGGCTGGGATAGTCAAGAACTCCGGCTTCACCCGGACTATGCTGCCCCACTATGTGGCAGGGATGGGCTCAGAGCCTAACCCTGCCAGGCGGCAGCAGTACCCCAATCAACTGGACCACATCCTCACCCTTCTCTCTGAAGTGCTCAGCATTTTCCCTGCCAGCTCCGTCCAGGCCGTCTCCATGTTGGTGGCCTTGCTCCGAGCAGCCATCAACGGGCTGCGGGCGTCCGGTGTGGACATCCTGCCGCGGACGGAGGAGAACCTGGAGAGGCTACAGGGCCTGGTGGGTCACCTCCAGGAGAAGACCAGGGATGGCACCCTCCGCTCGGACAAGGACAGCTACTCCCTCCTGCCCGCCATAGGGGACACCCCGGCTGGGGAGCATGACTACAGGACCCTCCCTATATACCCCTCTCCAGAGGAGTTCCACCTGGACCAGAGGCCCTTACTCCCACTCAACGTGATCTCCGAGCGCTACGCCAGCGTGCTGGCCTATCTGGACACGCACTTCCGGCTGCTCAGGGAGGACTTTGTCCGGCCTCTACGTGAAGGCATTCAGCAGCTACTGCAGGAGCAGCAGGAACAGGGGAGAGGAGACGCCCCTCAGAAGAAGCACTTTGATGACATCAGAGTGTACTTTGACACCCGATTGGTGGTTCCTATGTGCACCCATTCTGGGATAGCGTACAAGGTCCAGTTTGACTCGCAACCCCTCAAGGTGTGTAGACTGAGAAAAATGATGAATTATTCTTCACTCCATTTGATGTAGAATTCATTGAGGCTAACCTTGAATATATGGAATGTGACTTGGTTTAAAATGTCAATATCATCATAACATTTCTTTGCTACTTTCTTCTGCAACAGTTTGTTCGCTGGCAGAATTCTAAGCGTCTTCTGTATGGCTCCTTGGTATGTCTCTCCTGTGACAACTTTGAGAACTTCCTGTTCGCCACTGTGTCGGACCGTGAGCCTACAGAGCTGGAGAAGGGCTTTGTTCAGCTCATCTTCTGTGAGCAGAGCAGAGCTGCACTGGAAATAATAGAGGTGATGTTCTACTCGTTTAGGATGATTTTCGATTGCATACTTTGCAAATAAATATGATTTCCAGTCTGGCCAGTCCATAAGTGTGGCAAAACACTGAACACATTTGCAAAATCCCCGAAATCCATGTGGCCATAGAGCCCGTCAACTGTCATCTCAATTTGGTCCTAGCTCTTTATTACTCCATGAAGCTGAACAACACCCACAACTGTTCCACAGACAGATCAAGTGTTCTGCATGGTGGAGACCACTGCCTACTTTGAGGCCTACCGATATGTCCTGGAGGGCCTGCAGGAGCTGGAGGAAGAAGATCTGCCATTCCAGAGGTGTGTGTGGGCATCTTGTCTTATCAACAGTATCACTGCAGTAAGCCAGTCAGTCCTGTACGCTCCCTGTAACAATCCCTCAAGTGCAGGTACTCACAGGTGATAAACAACCAGTTATATATATATATATATATTTATTTATTTATATTAATACTGTGATGTTCAACATATTTGAATTGTCAACATAAGTTTCTCTGTGCTGCAGATACTTAGTGGAGTGTCAGTTAGACGTGCACCCCCCAGCCTACCTGCCCAGGAATGATACCTACAACCTAGCTGCAATAGCAGCTCCTGAGTTTAAGAGCAGCATCAAGCCCTTCAACACCTTGGACCCTGATGCCTGGCCTCCTATGGAGCAGCTGGGCCTGGATGAGAGCCAGATGAAGGCCCTCCAGATGTCCCTCACCAAGGAGCTGGCCATCATACAGGGACCCCCTGGCACAGGTCAGTAGGCAGCAGCACCCAGGTGAAGTTGGTGTGTAGTTTGATGTTATTTTAAGAACAAAAGAGGGTGTGCTCAGACAGCACATTGGAAAATTATTTCTCTTTCCATGCTGACCTTCTCAGGAAAGACCTACGTCGGTCTGAAGATTGCACAGGCCCTCTTGACCAATAGAAATGTGTGGAACGATGTCAATGACCAATCCCCGATGCTCGTGGTGTGCTACACCAACCATGCTCTCGACCAGTTCTTAGAGGGTAAGGATTCTTTACTGTCACTGACAAACAAGACAACTTGGGAGTATGGTACTTGATGATAGATTGCATAATCAGCACATTAAAGACTCACATAAGAAAATCACTAATCGGGCATGCAATGTGTTTCTACCATTACACTCTTATGGAGTGAGCCTGCTTGTCATCAACCTGCTGTATCCACTTGGCTCCACAGGGATCCAGACGTTTCTGCCGCAGGGCATAGTGAGGGTGGGAGGCCGCAGCACCAGCGAGGTTCTGAAGCCCTTCTCTCTGAGGGAGCTGTCGAAGGGATTCCAGCTCACACGCAGATTTCCGGCCCACCTGCGCCGCGCCATCGCCCAGGTAAGAGACTCAGCCGTGCTGTGTGATCTACTGGGCCGACCCGCTAGCGGTCACGATGAACGTGAACGTCGTCTAAAAGGCATGCTAATGCCGAGCTTCGTGGCTGAGGTGGTCATGGTTGTGGGTGGTGTGTTCCTGTCAGATGTACGACGAGCTACGCATGGAGGAGGACCGGATCATGCAGCACAGTGCCAAGCTGGAGTGCAGTCTGAAGGGAGTCCTCAGGGAGCACTTCCTACAGAAGTTCATCTCAGACACCCACTGGGACAGCCTGGTCCTCCCACCAGTGAGTCCGAACCTACTGTCTGTACCTGCTGGGGAAAAAAGGCATTTCCATTGTGACACGGTGAAAACTTTGGAATGGTTTTGAGCCAAGCTTACGCCAGAATGGGACGCAGTTAAAAGCGATTCTCAGATATCTGGGTGAACTAAACAGGTGCTGTTCAGTTATGAGGATGGTCAAGGTCTCTGACAGAGAAGCCAATGGCTCCTTATCTACTGTCATGCAGCTCCCCACTGTCTTACACTGGGCCATGTCCCAGACGAACTACAGCACCACTGTCTTACACTGGGCCATGTCCCAGACGAACTACAGCACCACTGTCTTACACTGGGCCATGTCCCAGACGAACTACAGCACCACTGTCTTACACTGGGCCTTGTCCCAGACGAACTACAGCACCACTGTCTTACACTGGGACTTGTCCCAGACGAACTACAGCACCACTGTCTTACACTGGGCCTTGTCCCAGACGAACTACAGCACCACTGTCTTACACTGGGACTTGTCCCAGACGAACTACAGCACCACTGTCTTACACTGGGCCTTGTCCCAGACAAACTACAGCACCACAGGGCATAGAGATAAAACAACAAGCACTGGTAATATGTTTGTTTATGTACAGGCCTCCTTATTTCATCTTGATGTGTGTCTGACCTGCAGGGGATGGGTGGCTTTGAGGTATATGGTGAGAAGAAGCAGCCACTGATTGTTGAGTGGCTGGGTATGGGCTACAGATTCCAGCAGAGGGCAGCAGAACCTCAGTATGGACTTGCAGGTGAGAAGATCCTATCAGAGCAAAGAGATTTCGAAACCCAGAGCTCAGGATCAGTGCCAGAGTGACAGGAAGGATTGTGTCTTACCTGGTCAAAGAAAAAAAAAATCGGGTTCATCAAAATTCTTCTTAAATCCCAAAGTAAAGTCAACATACGAAGGTCCACCAGTGTCCCATCTTCATGCCTTCACACCTCTAATCCTGACAGACATGGAGGAGGAGGAAGAAGAAGACATGGAGGTGGATGACCTGATTGAAATTGCCGAAGAGGCTGCCCTGATCCAGGCTGAGCGCTATGTTGACGATGAGGTGGACCACCAGGGGAGACGGGGGAACAAGCAGAGGCAGGACGAGAACGCCCAGATGGTGGCCGACCTAATGCTGGCCATGAACCTGGACAACACTGTGGTACTACAACAGGACCAGGATGGCTTTGAGGTAACCAATCACGTCGCATGTTATTACCCTGTGCCCATCTATAAGGGGTGGTTTTAATGGTGTTATAGTATGAGATATTAAAGGTATATTGGACTTTTGTAATAAACCAGATTAGCATTTTAATGAATAACTATTCTTGATGCATCCATTTTCTTTCCGTTGATGTTGACTTTGCAGCATCCGTCTCAAATTAGACTTCGAAGCACTGTTCATTATTAATTGCATTATTAATCATTCTGGTGAACCTGTAAACTTGTTGGTACCGTGAGTGTGTCAATACAGTAAATGGCAATTCTCCCGCTTTTCTGTGTGGCTGTTCAGTTTCAGTCCAAGCAGAGGAAGAGGATGAAGAAGCGAACCAGGAAGGAGCTGGGAAAGAGCTCTGCCATGAGCGTGGAAGATGAGGCGGCCATCCAGGATGTCTGGGCTCTGAGTCTGGCAGACAGATGGAGACTGTATCGGTAGAGCTCCCTCCTCCTCCTCCTCTTCCTCCTCCTCCTCCTCCTCCTCCTCCTCTCTTTCATCCCCTAGGCAACCCCTGTCTAGCTAGTCTAGTCCCAGCGTGCGTAATTACACCAGCTAATCACTGGGAAAATGGATCTCAGAATAGCCGTGTAGTGATTCACTTACCTAAGAGGCCAGGTTTTGCTGTGTTGTGTTCAGACGCCCTGGTAACATGGCTGTGTAGTCGTTGGGCTTGTTGTGAAGAAAAACAAACTGCTTCACCAACATCCCACTGCATACTGCCCACGCGGAGTTAGTAGTCAGTGCACTGCAACATCATGTTGTCAATGAACGGGGGCTGGATCTCCACCCGTGGTGCAGGGCCTGACCAGACTGCGCCCCCCCCCCCGCTCCGTCTCTGCAGGTTGTGGGTGAGCCGCTACCGCCTGGAGCTTCGTCAGAAGGTTCTGGAATCGGAGCAGGCCTACCAGGATGCGTCCGAGCGCCTGGCCGAGATGCGCCTCCGACAGACCATGTGCATCCTGAAGGACGCCAAGGTCATCGGCATGACAACCACGGGGGCGGCCAGGCTCCGTAAGGTTCTGCAGGAGGTGCAGCCGCGCCTGGTGATTGTGGAGGAGGCGGCGGAGGTCCTGGAAGCCCATACCATCACCACGCTGAGCCGGGCCTGCCAGCACCTCATCCTCATAGGAGACCACCAACAGGTGCCAGTCCACACATCTGCAAGGGCTTTGGTGCAACACAGTTAGCACCAGTGACCCAAGTCTTCTTGGGCAGTTTAACATGACGTACAAACAAGTAATCATGTTCCATAACTTAGGTTGGATATCCTTCATATGGAATGACTGACTGAAGTCTTTGACCTCCGACACATATTCAGGTCCTGGTTCTGGGTCTCTTAACAGCTGTCCCCTTTAAGCTGATGCTAAACTAATACTATACTTTACCGTTCAAAGTTTCTGCACTTATGCAGACACTAGATACAATATCATTGTATCCTTCCAAAATCTTATTATACAGAACCAAAAAAATCAAACGTGTTACTGTCCAAGGGCTTTCGGTACATACCAGTGGTACAGACTGGTCAATGGGACAGGCTCGTGGTAACACCCATGTGATTTGAATCAATTATTTATAGTTAATACATCATGGAAATTAACATGCATTGGACTATACTAGCATCCCCCACTGTAAGAACCATGTAATTGCAAATCCACTCAGCACAATCATTTATCTGGAACAAGATTCCCTTGAAAATTGCTCGTAATGTGAGTTGGGCATTTGTCAATTGGAATTCAATGGTTATTCTCATACTTTTTTCAATCGACTTGAATTAAAAGGAAATGGACCTGAAGCTATGCTTTGGGCTTAAACGGATCGTCTAGCCTCGGTATTGATAGTTGGGAAATTCGGTTTTATCTCTCTATATCTTACATCTTGATATCACTCAGTTCACTTTAGGCTTCTCTTTGTGTGCCAAGATGTGTGCTTGTTGTCATATCAGACACATTCCCTGAATCTGGGCATGTAATGTAGGTGGATGGATCACACTTTGAGTGTAACAAGCTTTGGCTTGGTAGCGCTGTTCATTAATCACAAGTTTGGTGTTGAATCAGGCGAAACACAATACCTCACGTTGTATGGGAGTTTATCTCTCCTCCCTCGCATCCCTCCCACGCATACACACACACACACACACATACACACGGGGAAAAAACACGCTCTGTCCTCTAGCTAAATAAAGCACACACTTGGAAACAAACAGTGTGAAACAACAAAACTAAAGAGGACAGCAAAACTAAGTTGGAGCCTTTTTGCATCTGCTCTGTATTCAGTTGTGGTTGAGGCAGAACCAGACACAGCAGTGTGTTGTTCATCAGAGTCACAGGTAGATGGTCTAGTGATCCATCCTAAAAGTTAGAAAGTGCCGATCTGGTCACGGACCAGTACAGTATGTGGAGAACAAGATCTGTGCGGACGAGATGCAAATGAGAACATCGACTCATTTCATGATTCCACAGTATAGGGAGGAGAAGTCATAGAGCCTACTTTACTACAGGACAGAATAAGGAACTCTCACACTGTAGTAAGAGTAAGACACAAATTCTACATCTGTGTGTGTGTGTGTATCTCCAGACCCTGGTGCTACGTACAAGACAAGATGTAATGACAAGATTTATGTTGCCATGCCAGGGTAGAGAGAGGTTATAAATAAGATAGTAGACCCCTGGGGCAGATTCACCAGGGCTCCGGGTCTTTGTTCCACTATCAGCTGATCCAAGCCTCTCTTTGAACCTAATGAGCAGAAGGAAGTAGACAGTAGATCAAAGACTGAAATAATGAAGTTGTGTCACTTGTGATCATGACATGAACACTTTTAGCCATGTGATGTAAAGGTACACTTGCTCCTTACTCATCTCTGTTTTGTCTGCCTGCTTCGTAGCTCCGCCCCAGTGCCAATGTTTATGAACTGGCTAAGAACTACAGTCTGGAGGTGTCAATGTTTGAGAGGCTGGTCAAGATGAAATTTCCCTACGTCAGACTGAACTACCAGGTATGGGGCAGGGAGAGTTCGGAGTAAAACTGATGACAGGCTGGTTGCTTAAGACAATCAAGCTATAAAAGGCTGGTAAAGAAAGTAAAAAATGGACTGAATCCGATATTTCACTCCCAACTCACATTCTTTCTGTGTGTGTGCAGCACCGTATGAGACCTGACATAGCCCGTCTCCTGACCCCTCACATCTATAAAGAGCTTGAGAACCACCCCTCTGTGATGGAGTATGAGAACATCAAGGTGTGTGTTTTTATCTTCTTCTGTGTGTTTTCTGTGTCTACATAAGTGATAGCAAATTTACCATGTGACCTCCTGGAATCCTGCGTTATTTTGAGAAAATGAGAATGAAACTGAACCGGAGAATATCTTTTCCTGCTTCTGTCAGGGCCTCCTCACCAACATGTTCTTTGTGGAGCACAAGTACCATGAGGAGGAGATCAGGGATGGGAAGAGTCACCAGAACCTCCACGAGGCCCGCTTTGTAGTAGCTCTGTGTCGCTACCTCCTACTGCAGGGCTACAAGCCCCATCAGATCACCATCCTAACCACCTACACGGGCCAGCTCCACTGCCTGCGCAATCACATGCCGGCCAAAGAGTTCACAGGGGTCAAAGTTCACGTGGTAGACAAGTACCAGGGGGAGGAGAATGACATTGTGCTGTTGTCCCTGGTCCGGAGCAACCCAGCAGGACGCGTAGGGTTTCTGAACATCCCCAACCGTGTCTGTGTGGCCCTGTCACGCGCCAAGAAGGGCCTCTACTGCATCGGCAACATGGCCATGCTGAGCAAGGTCCCGCTGTGGAGCAACATCCTCCACACGCTGAAGGAGAAAGACCAAGTGGGCCCGGCCCTGACCCTGTGCTGTCAGAACCACCCCGAGAGACACATCCGGGCCTCGGGCCCTGACGACTTCCTGCAAGCCCCCGAGGGAGGCTGCATTCTCCCCTGCGAGCACCGCCTGGACTGTGGCCACGTGTGTGCCAGCGTGTGCCACCCGTATGACCAGGAGCACAAGCAGTACGAGTGTGCTAAGACGTGCCAGAAGGTTCTCTGCGAGCGAGGTCACAAATGCCCTCGCATGTGCAACCAAAAGTGTCCTGAGGCGTGCAAGGTCAAGGTGGAGAAGACCGTCCCAAAGTGCCAGCACGAGCAGATGGTGCCCTGCCACCAAGACCCAGATATGTTCGTGTGCCAGGTGCCCTGCGTGAAAACACTGCTGTGTGGGCACCCCTGTGTGTCCGTGTGCGGGGAACCCTGTACCATCAACTGCCTGGTCAAAGTCCCCCTGGAGCTCAAGTGTGGCCACAGGCAAGAGGATGCCTGTCATTACAGGGGGTCGACCATGCAGCCAGTCTGCAGGGTCCCGTGTGAGAACGCCCTGAAATGTGGTCATGCCTGTGCGGGCACTTGTCACAGTTGCCACCAGGGCCGCTACCACGTGTCCTGCGTCCACCGGTGCCAGCGTCTCCTGGTGTGCTCCCACACGTGCCGCGAGCCGTGCACCCGCGACTGCCCCTCCTGCCGCATGCCCTGCCAGAACCGCTGCGTCCACAGCGTCTGTAAGAAGGCGTGCGGCCAGCCTTGCGCCCTGTGCGTCGAGCCCTGCGACAGGCAGTGCCCTCACCAGCGCTGCAGCAGGCTCTGCCACGAGCCCTGCGACCGGCCGCCGTGCGACGAGCCGTGCACTCTGACCCTTGCCTGCGGCCACCCCTGCGTGGGCCTGTGCGGAAGCAGCTGCCCGGACAAGTGTCGCGTTTGCCACCGCGAGGAGGTGACAGAGATCTTCTTCGGCACGGAGGACGAGCCCGACGCCCGCTTCATCCAGCTGGAGGACTGCGGGCACGTGGTGGAGTTCACGGCCATGGACCGTCTGATGGAGGACGACGGGCAGGACATCAGACTGAAGGAGTGCCCCAGGTGTCGCACCCCCGTCCGTAGGAACTTCCGCTACGGGGCGAAGATCAACCAGTGTCTGGCCGAGATCGAGAAAGTAAAGGAGAAGATCAACGGTCAACAGTCAGACATCCAGGAACAGAAGAAGGTGCTGATCACACAGTGGCGAAACAATAATACAATACCAGGGAACCTGCCTGTGGAATATTCCCAAATTAGAGATCAGCTACAAAATCCCAACCTCACTGTGAAGGATTTATGGGTTTTGGAGAATAAAATGGCTTTCCTTGAAAAGGTAGATGAGTTGCTTAAGATATGCAGCAGCCAGATGTCCAGCACAGAGAGTGTCCTTTTTGAGGCCAGAGTGGAGGAGTTCCTGCTGTGGCTCATGGACCTTAGCCAGAAGTTCACTGATCAGCAAGCCTCCGACCTGCAGAGCGAACTGCAGAGGCTCTCGCTATTGGCCGACCTCAACGCCAGGTGCAAGGGGCCAATGAGTTCAGACCATGCCCAGCTTGACCTTAACAAGGCACAGGTCAAAGTCACAGCCATACGGAAGGTTCTAGATGCTCCGGGGCCGTTCAGTCAACAAGATGAGCAGTGGGTCACACAGGAGCTGAAAGAACTGGACAAGACGCTGCCTCGAACAGGGCTGGGGCTCTCTGACCAGGAGAGGAAGATGGTTGTCTCAGCCATGCAGCTGGCCAAAGGACATTGGTACAAGTGCCCTAATGGTCATGTCTATGCTATTGGTGACTGTGGAGGGGCTATGGTTAGCCGGGCATGCCCAGAGTGTGGTGCTACTATTGGTGGACAGCATCACACCCTGTCAGCTGGCAACAGTGTAGCAACAGAGATGGATGGTGCACAACATGCTGCCTGGTCGAATGAAAATAACATGTTCAACCAAGGCTTGTTCAATCACTTTGGTTAGATCAAGAAATGTGTAAGATGAAGAAACATCATCATAAGCAAACTCTTGTATGCATGCGGGTCTTCCAGCCCCAACTAGCAAGTTACTGTATTACCAGTCAGCTGTCAAATGAGACTCCTTTAAGATCGTTGATGGATTGATTGCCGTTATTAGTTATTATCAAACATATTATAGAAGATGGTTAATCTGCTTTGTTGGCATTAACTTGCTGTTATTAATTATAGTTTGTTATAAAATGATTTCTTTCTGAAATGTATGTTTTCAAAGAATTGTATTCAATGATATTACACATGAAACAACTTTTTTCTCTGTATCGATCAGCAAGGTATTTAAGGGAGTCAGGTGGCTGAGCGGTTAGAGAATCGGGCTAGTAATCAGAAGGTTGCTGGTTCGATTCCTGGCCATGTCAAATGACGTTGTGTCCTTGGGCAAGGCACTTCACCCTACTTGCCTCGGGGGGAATCCCCCTGTACTTACTGTAAGTCGCTCTGGATGAGCGCGTCTGCTAAATGACTAAATGTAAATGTAAGGTATTCACTGGTGAAATGTCAAGTAAGTGTCTTTTGTCATTGTTTTTTTTATGTTTTTTGGTGTCATTATGAATAAAGGATTGAAACAACGAGATCCTGAACGTGTGTGTTAAACCAGAGGGTGGCAGTAGTGTGTTGTTGTCGGCTAAAGACACTAGCTTGAAACACTTTCTTTCATCTTGCACAAATAGAATCAATCTGAACGATTTATCTTATGATCTAAAGTTTGTTTTTCCCCCTTTAGCCATGCATGCACACACACACAATCGCACACACACACTCACATGACACATGCACAGTCTCAGTTTGACACGCCCTCACAGGATGAGGTTTGAAAAAAGAGCTAAGCGCATACGTAGTTATACATTCTTCATGAGTAAACACTCTTCTCAGTAGTGTAATGTGGTGTAGACGGCACCCAAAACATGTGTTGAGAATACCGAGTACTTGATCGGAGGACTGTCGCTGGAGAGTGTGTTGGGGGAGAGAACGCGAAAAATAAGAGAGAAGGAAAGAGAGAGAGAGGGAGGAAGTCGACTGCGTAAAGAGAATGGCCATCTATCTGTACCTGTGGAAAATACTGGGATTCCTTTGCAGCTAGGTAGATATGACCAGAGTTGCTATACACACCTCGAAGGAAGAGGGTCTGCATTGTGATGGAGAGAATCCTGCAATATCCTTTCTGCATCATTTACTCATGGCGTTGCAGAGTTATAAACTGCATGGTAGGATCAGCAACTTTCCCCTGCTCTCTCACTCATTGCCACCTGGGCAATAACAGGATGTCACCGAAATATACAAGATAACATACCTGGCAGTGAGGCAGGGCCTGACTCTGAGCCTAAAAAGCTACAATTCACCCCCTATCCCTCCGATTCACAAGCCCACTTTCATTTAGGGTGTTTTGCTGCAGCTTGCATCACTTTAGTACATGATGAATGTGTCCTTGTCACAAACCCAGCTCTAATGCAAACTGTGCTCTCGGCAGGGAAAAAGAGAGGACTATAGTGTCAAAATACCAAGCAGGCAAAACAACACAAGCAAACTAGAAACGGATGCCACACTGTCAGTTTGTATGGCGTTAGGGTTCCAGAAACAGACTTGAACCAAAGGAGGCACTGCAGAGGACTGGGGATATTCTAAAGGGTGCACAGAGTCATCTATCATTTCAGCTCCTCTTAAGAAATGTTTGCTTCTGAGCTGTGCCTTCAAGTTAACTCTTACAGGCCAAACATCAAAGAACAGGCCACTGTGTAAATACAAAGCCGCTCGGGCAATTTCTTCGGCTGTGGATGGATGAGATTTTATTTCTCAGTATCATCAACCTTCCCATATCGTTCTGGCTTGGTGTGTGTGTATGTTTTATGTATGCATGTGTGTGTTTGTAAGAGTGAGTGAGTGAGTGAGTGTATGAGTAAGTGTGTGTGTGGAGACGAGTTAGACTTGGAGAGGAAGGGAGGGGAGGAGTGTCACTTGTTAAATCAACAGCCGTACTCCGCTCCCCATTTGAGCTCTTCTGATGGGATCTTCACACTGACCGCCACGACTGAATTACAGCCCCTCTGTTCACTGGCCTGTGTCTGAATTTCGCCATTCTCTACCCTTCCAGAAACCGACCCACAGTCACAGTCTCTACCAGTATTTATTTCTTATACTGATTCATATGATGACACGCAAATACGTACCTGTAAAATGTCTAATTTCTTGTGGGAAAAATGAGGATGTAAGTAAATAGTAAAACTAGGATTTTAAAATGTTACCGCATCTTCCAAAAGCAGAGAGGTCTCTTGGTGCCAAGTGTGTGAGAAAACACTTTCCTGTTACAGAGCACATGAACAAACCAGTGACACAAGATGTTGAACCAATTAGAAAATAACACCAGTTACTTTTTCTAGGTTTCTCCACTGTCTTTTTTTAGTGTCTCATTTAGACCCTGTGCCCACTCTATGTCTGTTTGCTGTGTAAAAAGTTAGATTCTTGGTGCTTCCTGTGAAAACACAGCTTTACGTCCCCCTCTTCACAGTGTTCCTGTAAACCCACTCATGCAGAAACACTAAGAACAGCCCTCTAAACACTGACACAATAGAGCCCGATAGTGGCTATGATGGGTTCAGCATTTAAGATATTGCTGTTGCATGAAGTCAGAATCTAATAGCTGCCTAATTACAGTGAGGATAGTACATTAACCACTCATTAGCTTGTCCCTCTCCTGAGGAGCTTGCAAGACTGCACCCAGTGGAGCACATGTCACCACACATCCAAACTTTGATTAAGTCTTGGGGAAAAGCTGGCTCTGATCAGGTTCAGGTTCTCATTCAGGTTTCAGCGCTACTTTAAATTTTAATTTATTATTATTTCAACCTCTTCCATGAGCGTCTCCTGACAGTGGTGGTAAAAAAAAAGGCGTGTTCTGCCCAGGTAAGCATATTTTGACACCCGGTGTGTTCGGTGTACATGATTCTAAACTAATTTGAATACATCTCTGAAACCCAATTTAGTTTAATTGAGCTTCAGTTTCTGAACACCTGCAACTGGATTAGTGACTGACATTAACTTGTTTTGCTGCTATGGGCTTCCAAGTGCTTCACAACATTGGATTTAATAAAAAAAAATTAATACAACACCATATGTGCTTTACAGAATATGTGGTGGTTGGAGGTTTGTGGAGGCTTAAATTCCAGTGAAATATGGCCCCGAAACTGGAAATAATGCTTATCTAATGCATTTTCTCCTCCGGCTGGCTACAATGTCAGAGGTGGTATATTACTATATGATTAACATTCGAATAATCACTGTGCCATTATGAATCCATATTATGACACTGTTGTGAAGTATTGTCCAACGGACAGGCAACAACCTTTAAACAAACGATGTGCCGCCTTTACCTGGAGAAAACATTTCGAACTTGGATGCATCACCTTAGCCCTGGCTGAAGGCTGCCAGGGATGTTGAATGAGCGTTTGTGTGGCAGGTGGCCCCCCCACGCTGGCGATCGTCAGCTTTTTGTATGCCTGTGTGGCAGTGTGATTTGCACACTGCCAAAGCTATCGATCCAATTCAAATTAGAACAATTACCGCCGCACCGGCTTTCTTTTTTCGCTGCCTTTCATTAAAAATGGCTCCGTCGATAGGCCTGTTTATGTCAAGATTAATGTGATGTGCCACTGACAGGATGTCATTAGGTGATTATGTTATTCAGAGAAAGGTACCCCAAAAGAAGAGAGGGATGCAAATAACGGGGGATGAAAGATGGATGAAAGATGGAACACGGAGGAATAAGAAGAGTGGGAGGGAAGTGGGGGGGGGGCGAGGGGGGGGGAGGTCGGGGGTTGTGCGGGGAGAGGAGTAACATGGGCATGCACACATTTCTGACAGTAGCTTTGAGAACCTCACTTTGTTTTAGCGTTCTCAAGCACATGAAGCAATTTAGTAGACCGGTGGGTGGACCTCTGTGGACCCTCTAAGCCTGTCTAGAGTGTGTTGTTGTAGCCAGGGTCACAGGCGTGAAGGCAGCTAAAGCTCTCAGGGAGAGAGGAGATGATTACTACTGTCAGCAGCGGGAGCTCCAGCGGGGCTGGCTGACCGGGGTCTGTCCCACCACTCTTTCCAGGCTGGGCTGGGTGGAAACAGCCAGAGGGGTGCAGACAGACAGGTAACCTTGGACATGTAAAGTCAGACACATTGACCGGCTACGAACAGTGGAGGGCTGAGAGGATCCGGGTAAGTGGTCGTAATTAGCCATTATGAATGATTACCTGATGATGATGAACCTCTTTAGGATATAAGCACACAATGTCGCACGTGAGCACTCTGACTGGGAGGCAGACACGCTCACTGGTAGCTACCATTTCTTGGTGTGGAAACATAACAAACGAGAACTCCACCACCGCGCCATGGCTCTTTGCTCACAGGCCTCCCCACATGAGGTAGTATTTCCCTCCTCCTTCGTGGAGGAAAAAAAAGAAACAAGTACAAATGTTCAACACCCCGGGCTTTGAGGAAGCGGAGAGAATGAATTGGGACAGCAGCTGCACAGCTACAGATAGTCGCATTGTGCGGCAACAGCTGAGGAAGCCTCGGGAGCTGGGATCCCGAATTGGGCCCCAGAAACCCTTGTGTCAGACCTTTCACTGATGCAACAACACTTCCCCCAACACCTCCACGGGAGCTGACTGGGCCCCTTCTACCGCCCTGACGGGTGAAAGGGGGGGGGAGGGGGTCCCGGTGGCAACAGGGTTGGCATGCGAGTGACACCGTCTGCTAAAACCTAGGTGACAATTAGCGACTGTGGCAGATCAAAACGGTCTTGTGACAGCTCTTCTCTCACCTGTTTGTTTATAAGGCTGTGAAGAGCCAAGGGCAGAGGGGGGGGGCGGGGAGAGAGAGAGAGAGAGAGAGAGAGAGAGAGAGAGAGAGAGAGAGAGAGAGAGAGAGAGAGAGAGAGAGAGAGCGAGCGGGGTAAGGAATGAGATAACACAAGCCAACTGTGACCGGTGTGCTGGTCAGAATTTGTGAATCTGGCTCAACAGTTTAGACCTCTGTCTCCCAGGGAGGTTGTAAATAGTGTCATACTTTTTATGTTATTTACTATATCCGTCTAAGTAAGATGACACAATATGAAAAAATGAACTGAGCCACTTTGAAAATGAACAAGAACTAAAACTCGGTGTCCGGTTCCTGAAAATTGTGGAGGACGTCCAAGCTCGGGTGTCAGTTATGGACGCATTCAAGGTTACACGCGATAAACAACCCGCAACGTCTCTTCGACGCTCACCTTGATTTAAGCTCCCACTATACAAAACACGACTGGAGTAATTCATTTTGTCCTTAAGTTTCCCCACTAAATTGCATTTCCTCGCCTTAGGTTATATACATGCATTAATCCAACATTGACTGGATTGAGGCCAGACATGGAGGGCAGGATCTAAGTCTGCGATGAGGACAACGTAGCCATCAGAGTTGCCGAAATGACTTTTTGACTCCAGTATGTTTTCCGCTTCTGTCTGACCCACAGGGGCAGGAGGTTAATTGCAATGTGTTTAGGAAAAGGGACAGGTTTGTTGGGGTGTCAGGGTTGGTGATGAGAGTGAAGTGCTTTGTGTACCTCATAGCCCACTGCAATTCTCTTTCCTGCTAATCTCCCACTCAAAGAGACAGGCCTCTTGTAGCCTCTCTCTACACCAATGGGTTAGCAAAGGGCTGTATTTTAATTACATGACATCATTATTTATTTATCTGACTAATTTCATCTCTTCACCTAGGTACTTTATGCAGTCATTAAGTATTTCAGGAGCTGGTAGATGAACATGTTGATGGACTCACGTTTGTCCATGACACACTTCTCATGTCAAATGGTTTTAGTGAACCTTTGTGAGACGCAGCAGTCAAATGCATCTTGTTTTTCACTTAAGTTTTTTTTTAACATAAAACACATTTCCTGGTAAATGTAAAAAGTAATAATTACAGTCCTCTATAATGTCCATCCAATGATGTGGCACTTCCATTTAAAATCAATGAGGAATTAGGAGTGCTATGAATTGCTTTGTGAACCACCTGCACACAGTCGGTCCTAGTTATATAATGGGTAAAAGCACACATTCTTACAGTATGAATGAGGCTGTTTGAGAGGTTCGAATCCTAAGTGACCTGCCCAGTGGTGAGTACATGATGTTTGAAGTATAGTCGACCATCAAAGCTACAGTGCTGTGACAAGCATCAAAGCTGTATGATGTAAAAGCCTTGTTAGTGCATATATCTTTTGTTTTTTTGTGGGTGTTTGTGTGAATTTCCTTTGTTTTGAGATTTTCACAAGCCATAACTGCCCACAAATGGTGTCATTTGTTTAGTTTTTAATTTAATCATAAGGCTTGATTATGACCACAATGTCAATTTCTGATTTAGTTGAACACACTCAAAAAGATTTTTCATTTTTTAATAGCTGGCAGCTGTCAGTTGGTCACGCTTTAATACAGGTATGAGCTGCTTTTACCCTGGCAAGTTATCTCTGATTGGACATGGCATCAATAGTTGAGCAGTGAGTTGGAGAGAATGTGGGAATACAGAATTATTTCTTCTATCTTAAGTTTGTATTAAGCTGAACCTGCAAGGATCACAGATCACAGTTGTGTGTTTTGGTAATACAATATATCTATAACTAAAACATTTTTATTTTTTATACCATTGCCCGTTATAAACAGGGCTCTGGTATTGCAGCCTGTTCTTGTAAAGTAAATACTAGCACAATCATT
Source organism: Osmerus eperlanus (assembly GCF_963692335.1). Taxonomy (NCBI): domain Eukaryota; kingdom Metazoa; phylum Chordata; class Actinopteri; order Osmeriformes; family Osmeridae; genus Osmerus; species Osmerus eperlanus. Next base: position 12,065,566 of record NC_085018.1, on the reverse strand, counting down.
CTGCATAATAAAGACATCCTGCACAAGGAGATGGGGAGATTAGAATCAACTTTGCTTGTAAAATAAGGGTCTCGAGTCCAGCACTAAAACTCACAACTCTTACTGTTCACACAAGATTAATCCCTAACCATAACCCTAAACCCAATTGTGAACACTTGTTCACACATTTTACAGCTTCGGTTATCAGAGGACATGTCATTTAAGGTGGCGAATCATGCAGTCAGCCCAGGGACAATTCACTATTGGCCATGATGGAAGTAGGTGTCTGGGTGTGATATTTAAAACCCTCCTGTGTCCCAGATGGCTGTTTAAACCCTCCAGGAGCTGGACGCCTCACACACCTGAAGATGTCTCAACTGACTCAGCAGTCATTTACCAGGGAGGAAAAGAGTTCAAGCATGCAACAGATTAAAAACTGGAGCCAAGGAAGTTTTCCATTTTATTTTTCATTTTCATTATCTACCAGTGAAAGTATAAATGCCAGGAGGATTAGAGAAATGACATGGGCCCTCGCCTTGCCTGGCCCAGTGCTTATCCTCCTGTACCTCTCTCATCCTTCCCTTCCTTCCTTCCTTCCTTCCTTCCTTCCTCTCTCTCTCCCCCCCCCCCCCCCCTCTCTCTCTCTCTCTCTCTCTCTCTATCACTCTCTCTCTCTCACTCCCCCTCTTTCTCTCTCTCTCTCTCTCTCTCTCTCTCTCTCTCTCTCTCTCTCTCTCTCTCTCTCTCTCTCTCTCTCTCTCTCTCTCTCTCTCTCTCTCTCTCTCTCCAGCAATGCCTCAGCGAGCTCCTCCTCACCCTCGGCATTCCCCATTCGGCTCACGGTGGAGCGGCCGGCCGACCGGCCGGCGGCACAGTGGGTCGACCCTGGAGCACGGCGCAGTGTCTTAAGACTAGCTCCTAATCCCACAGATCTATTACAGATAGCAGGCCTGACACATGCGACAGAGATTAGAAGGGGCAGATACTGACTCTATTGATTGGCCTCTCATCCCAGGGCCAGTCCAACTGCTTGGCCGTGTAATGGAATGCAGTAATGAATTTCAGCAGCTAGTCAGAGCCAGCGGCTTTAAGTGCATAAGGACTGAAGTGAGCTAAACTGCAGAGGGGGGAGGCAGTGGGGAAGCACGGGGCCGTGCCACTTTAAATGAGGGTTAAAAGCTGCTGCCTCCTGCGAAATATGTGTTTTTTTGAGGTCCGTTGAGTTGGGTTGGAAAACAGTTTTGTGTTGGACATGAGTGTAAAAAAAATTCTGCTGTTGTTTGTGAGAACTATTTGTTTTTTGGCTGTCACATTTAGCTAGGATGCCAAATCCTGGGAACGAGGAAGTCCTTGTACAGTCTGTTCCCAGAGATGATGGGGCCAAGTAACTCATTTTGTCATCTGGGCTACAAATACACATATTTTACAAAGTAACTGAATTTGTGCTTTGATTTAAACTCAAATGACACTCATAAATTTATGGACCAAAGATATATATAATTTATATATATATATATTTTAAACCTCATTAGCCCACAATGTTCAGGCAGATAACCATTACACACACCTCTATATGTCTAGTTTATGTTTAGATTAAGTGCACACTTTTTGTCTCTACTGCACCCAAGAGACCAATGTTCCATAAACCTATCTGTTGTGGTTGTCAATAAAGGAGAGAAGTCTAAATGGTAATTGGCTTGGGCCTTGGTTCATGATAATGTGGACATTACCTCATCTACACAGTCACCTAAAAACCACAATGTAAGAGTTGAGGTTAAGGGTAAGGTTTGTGGTGTTTGGGCTGGATCACACAGAAACACTACTATAATTCACAACTATTATAATGATTTATAATTCATAATAGCTTAAATTTCGACAAGCAGCAGCCATGCATTGTTTGAGTCAAAGTTATCGTCGCATACAAAGTCAAGGTTACAACATTCCATAAGACACACAGAATTTTCTACATGCAGTGTGTTACTGGCGCTGCATATTACAATGCAGCCACCTGCCGATGTCTCCTTAAACAGCTCCCTCTCCCCCAGTCCCTTATCTCCCTCTCTGTAGCCCTAAATGTACAGCTGTGTCCCGTGGGCTTGGCACTGATGTGATGGATTGCCAACAACACACAATAGCTACAAGGCCTCTGCTAATCACACTATTGATCCTGTAATTCTACCCATTTGAAACTCTTTAGCTTGGTGGGCGGCATCTATGGATAAAGTCCCGACTTAGCCTGGGCGCCGTATCTCTGGGGACGTGATTGAGACCTGCGTGCTGGTTCACATCTGAGGCTTAACTCCTCCTTAGTATTCAGGCACCAGGCTTCACAGGAGGTTCACAGAGTGAGGAACAAACAGCAGATCGACCCCCACTCTTTGTCTGCCAGCCTGGCTCAGCCGGGATGTGACGAGCAGGCTTGCTGGCTGGTGAACCAAGCCTGTGACTGTGGAGCCTGTCACATCCGGATCACAGTGCTGGGGGATCACACTAGCAACATCTTTAGATGGGACTTTCAAAGGATATTAATGACCGTTAGTGATGGTGTGTGGGTTCGTGGGATCCCGTTAAAGCAGCACAAAAGAAGATCTATCTGTGGAGCTGTTAGCCACATTAAGAACTACCTAAGGGCAATATTGATTTGTTACAGGGTACATTTACATTTAGTCATTTAGCAGACGCTCTTATCCAGAGCGACTTACAGTAAGTACAGGGAAATTCCCCCCGAGGCAAGTAGGGTGAAGTGCCTTGCCCAAGGACACAACATAATTTGGCATGGCCGGGAATCGAACTGGCAACCTTCTGATTACTAGCCCGATTCCCTCACCGCTCACCGCTCAGCCACCTGACTCCCTGGGTAGGAAGGGTGTCAGAATATGGGGACACAAGCTGCTGCATGGGCTACTACTGGAACGCTACTGGATCAGTCAGATACAGAATCAACGTCATACATTAACCCATATAAATCTAAATTGATAAATCGTTAGATGTTCACTAGGTCTAACACCTGGACACCCATTCGTAGTCTACAGACAAATTCCCTAGTTGGTGTTGCCACCGTGTGTGATACACTTTTTGCCAACAACTTTTCATAATGATAGGAGCGAACTGCGCACTGTACACTGTACTATGAAATAAATATCAGGGTGGAATACATGGCATTGGATCGTATGTGCACCCTGGATAAAGGCAGATGGTGCCAGGCAGCTAATTGCTCCTAGGATCTTATTTTAGATCTGCATGAGAGGGTGCACAGCATCCCCATACTTTCACCGGATAACACAATAGAATTTGCAGTCTTCCCTTTTATTGCACAGTAGCATTACTAGCCGGATATGAGGAAAAAACTAGGAGAGGAGCTGCAGTGTGTTATTGTGTTATTCAAACTCACTTATGTACCCTTGAATAGGGTGGATTGGGATTCTCGGCAGGACAAGAGGACTGAGTAAATGAGAGAGAGAAAGAGAGAGAGAGACAGGGAGATAGAGAAAAAGACTAGGATTTACATTTCAGTTGGACATTGAATTACAGTCAAAATGGCATGTATCTGATGGATGTGTAGGAACAGTATCAGTCATATGTAGGTGAGCATAGTCACCCTCTTTATGTCATATATAAAGGAAGAAAATATAACAGAAAACAAAGCCTCCCATTCCCTTGCCCGCTCACATTTTGGCACTCGTTATGTTTCAGAAAGATAATTCCACGAGCGTCACAACAACCTTTCTTAATTTCCTTCCATTGTTAACTACAGTGGCGAAAGTGTTTCAGGACCTCTCTGTGCTGCGCTCTCTAATATGAAAGACACACTTGACGGTCAGCCACAGGCCATTAAAGTTGTCCCAAAGCAATAAGTCTTTGTCTGCTAACAGTTGATTCTTGATAAGCTTAATCCTGGCTTGTGTTAGGCCCTTTGGATGGCTGTGTGGGCTGCAGCTTCCCACAAAGATGTCTGCTGTGAATTACTCACTCCCTTTGTCTCTGGATTTGTGGGCCCAGTTTGAGTCTATTTCCAGAAGCAAAAATTCTGTGCACTGTTAAATCTGAATGAGTCTAAAAATCCCTGTTGTTTTGTGAAAACCATAAAAAAGGATGTACTTAGAGTGCATTCTGATGTTTGGAGGGTGTAGGGCGATGTAAACCCAATTGAGTGTGACAATACAAAGCACAATGTCAGAATTGTAGAAACAAGTTTCAGTGTTTGTGTTTTCTAGTACACTTTTGGGGGTACTTCACATACATAAAAGGAAAAAATAATTTCCAGAAGAATTTAGCTAATTATGTATGACATCCTATGGGTTATTTACTTTGTTATTTATCAACAAATACATATTTTGTAATAAATCTTGATATGCAAATTGTTTAACGTTAAGCTATTTTCCTACAATTCACAGACTTTTTTTTAGAAAAGTTAGACGAATGTGGAAAACAAAAGATGATAACGTGTAAATTAATCTGAAACCATAACAATGTACATCTGTGTTGAAGACGTGTAAACTGTAATCTCATACCAACTACAATTGGTACTGACACCTCAGGTGGGCTACTGCTATAAAGTCCAAGGCTGAATCCAGTTAATTGGGAGACGGTCTTGCTTGGCTGATGATGAGCACTGTTGGTACCACACAGACATTTTGCAAAGTTTGGCCTGAATTCTCAACAAATATGCCTCACACTTCAACTAATGTTTCCATAGGAACCACTGAGAAGGCCAAACACAAAGGATTCCCCCAAAAGCCATGAATGTGCACTTAAATTTCTGTTCACGTATTTCACTTGCTCAGAATGAAAGCGTCACATATCCTGTCGAATTTTACAGCATGATGTTTGAGAAATTAGGCATAATACTGAAAGCCTGAATCCCTGCTATACTGAGAAAACATGAATTGTTCAATATTCAAACGTCATCAAGCTTGGGTAGCTTTTAAAGTGGGAGGGGTGCCAGAGGTGTCATCGCATCACCCGTCAGTCTTGCTTCCTCCCGATGTAGCCTTCACAGGGGTTTGGACTCGGGTCCTCTGATTTACCACCCATCTAAGACCACCTCTGTAAACACTGCTTTAACCAGCTAAACCACCGAAAAGCTAGCTCTTTGATGGCTCGGGTGTTTGGCAAGTGTGAGAAGTAAGTTCTCGGGTGAGAAGTTGAACCAGTTGAACTCGGTTCTGTGGGCACCACGTCTAGCCTCAGTGAATCCACTCTCAGCAGGAATATCAGCATGTAAAAGGCTTGCAAATTTCTGCAGCAAAATGGCGGTGCCCTCTATGCACCTCTCTGTTTTAAGATCATCTTCAAAGCAACTTAACATCTCTCTCTTTCTACCTCATTGGGGCTGGGTTTGAAGTACAAAGATAAGGCAGTCTCTGGCTGAGGCAGCGTGAGCCATGTGTACATGGTCACCCACACTCCCCTTCAGCTTTACCCACAATCCCATTAATCGCATTAGCGGGGCATCTCAGAGGACCATAGCCAAGTTGGATTAATTGGCCTCCACTATGCAAAGCAGGCTCAGTATAACAGGAATTCAATACTGAGGAGTGTAATGAATGATTACTGAAACATTTCACTGCTGTCCAAAGGTTAGTGAGAAAATATGTTAGCGGAGTCCTATCCCTTGCTTACACGAAACCCCTTTGGAAATGTTCGGTTCTGCAGAGAAAGGCTAGTGCCTAATGACTGGAAGGTGTGTGACTGAAATTTGACAACAGCTGACAACAGTGCTTTTTCTGTCAGGGTGCTGAAAGGACGTGACATTTTTCTACTCTGAATTGAATCCGTTCCCGTTCCATGTTCTGAAGGATATGGACAGAACCCAGCCACACCCCCTATATGTCCCCTCTGGGCCACTATACATCAGCTTACTTCTGGCCCACGGGAGAGGTTGAGAGGGGAGGGTCATTCATTATTGAAATGTCCAAAGGGGGTAATTCTCATGAGGCATATTTTCTGTGTGCAGTGAATCCGAGCCAAGACACTGAGGTTAATGGCCCTGTCAAGAAGGTACCAGACAGACAGCCATAGAGCACCAAATGTCACACTTAGCCCAGGCAGTGGAGAACTATGTTAGCCAGTATTTTAGATCTGCATGTCTCTCTACAGGAATTTCAAGGATACACAAGTACTAGTATTTGTACTTTATCTCAATGCTAGCACACCGGATGATGCAAACAAAGCCCTCTACACACTGAAACAGGAGTGTTGTGGGTAGCCAACATACAACACAATGTCGGCAAAGGAAAATGTTAGACAATCTGTTTATTTTGTGTACAAGTATGTTGAAAATATATGCATCTCTGTAGGTGAGAGACATCATCGTTTTTAATCAGCTGTGGGATCGGGCCTCAGACAGGCCATGGTTGTGAATGGTCAGATATGTTTTAGGCACAGGTAAACCAGTCAGATGTAACCAGCTGTGAAGGAAGATCCCTTGTGTCAGCACTATTCCCCTGAAATCATGGTTTATCGGTTTCAAAAATAAATAGCTGTCTTTTAATTTGCTTATCATGGGGTCCTACAGTTTAAAGACCCACTGGGCAGACTCTCCTCTTCCATCACCTTCAACCGATAGAGTACACACAGCCCCAATTTGAGACAAAACTTTCCCTTGAAGGTATTTTAAATTAAAGTCTGTGAGCTGCCACTGTCACAGTGTCTCTGGGAGCGAGGTCTTTAGAGAAAGCACTCCGAAGCATGCCGAGTTAAATCGGAATAAAAAAAAGTAAAATGCAGCAGACTGCAGATGTGCGTATATATTCAACCCCCCAGTCCCCCGAACCTTTGTGTTTCACAACCTTCTCTGCATTTTAATTGACTGAGCCAAAAAAAGTCAGCAACTCCTGGCAAAAAAAACGGACCGGAGAAAAACTTGCTCAAACGAAAGAATAATTCAAATATAATATCTTCCATTGTTGGTGCAGCTCGACTGTTGAACAACCAAGCTATGGAAAACTGCTAAAGCAACTTCCTTTTGCAGTCACTTCACCTAGACACATGACATCCACATCTCTCCCATCTCTCTGCACAAACCATAAGTAACGATGCTTTTCATGCTGATGAAAAGAGGCACTTGTTTTTCATATTTCATGATTATTTGTTTTGGCAGTTAGTGACTTTCCACACTTAATGCTGTTAAAAACAGACTCCTAGTAAATGGAGGTAATGCCTATGACAAATCTCTCTCTATTTCCATGCATCACATTTCATTACATCTCCTGTGCTTGAGCCTAGCACCTGCTGGTTACTGTTTAGAGCATATTGATTGGTTGTATACTTATGGCAGTGGAAGAAATACAGCAAATCAAATGCTCCCAACAGTAAGAAGCAAAAAGAAAAGTAAAACCACAGTATAAACATAATGGAGAAATAAAAAAATAAACCACACGTGTACATGCGCACACATACACACACGCAAATATATACACACAATTATCTGCATTTCGTCTATTTATTTTTTTACCCCGTTGAATGAATGCTTGACCCCAACTCTATTTGGCACAAACAAACTCACCTCGCTCTGTTCAGAATACTTTAGTTAAGGGAACCAGATAAAAGGAAGCAAAATCTCTCCATCTATCTCCCCCCTTTTCTTTCGACCATTCTCTCAAGCTAGAGAGGTCGGGTCGCCAGTAGATAGAGAGAGAAAGAACCATAGCATAGCGTACCATAGCTGCCCTAGGATCTCTGAGTTCCAGCCAACTCTGCTTCTTATTCTCCTGAGGTTTACCGAGGAATAACTGTAACAATTTCATTTCTGATATGAGGCAAGTGGTGTGGACCGAAGGGCAAAATCAACTCTCAACGTTTGATCTCCCCACCAGCTGATTTACATTTGCAGAGCGTAGCCCGTAATCTGCCCCATTTATCCGAACAAATGAAGGAGAGAGAAAAGCGAGAAAGAGAGCGAGAGAGAGAGAAACAAGAAAAGGAACGAGAAGGAGAAAGAGGAAGAGAGGGCCTTGACTGTGGCCTTGACTGTGAACTGTTTTTCTTTGCAGAGGATGAGGAGGACGACAGAACCTTCTTTGTGCTGGTCTATGTGGACTGAGGGATTGAAACGAAGCCAAACGTCCACTCCTCCTCCCTGACAGAGCATGGTGTGATTCTCAGATGAGGAGCTGTATAACCCTTGCTTTCGAAACCCATCTGTGTTCACTTCCTGTTGTGTGTGCTCATTTGCGCAAATAGTTGCAGTTTAATTGAAACATTAACTGTGTATTGATTCTGTGCTGGGTTATAGCTCTATTTCTCTACTCGTTTAGAGCTGATTAGACCTCATAACAAACTAATTGAAATCCAGTTCACATCCATAAAGATGTACAAAAATCTTTTGATCATCTTACCAGAATGTTGCATTCTTTATGACACCTCCAAACAGAAAGAGTTACCATCCCCAAATATTATATGTATACATTATAAGTATACAGTACATTTTGCAGTTTTCTCACTGTTTCGGTTTGAGGCTTTGGGCGACATTCCCCATTTGTTGTGCCGTGCATCTCAACATACCCATCACTGTGGATCTCCCTGGCCACGCCCGCACAGGTGGTTCGGTCCCCTTGGTGGCAGCCTCGCCACGTTCCCTTGAGCGTTGCGGCTCACACACACACACACACACACAAAAGTTTGAGTTCCCTGCCCGAGCTGTTCGCTGGGGCACAGTTACCATCTGGAGGGCCACACCAGTCAGTGTTCCAACACTGTGTACAGATGTAGCCAAGTCTGTTACTTTACAGGATTTTATTGTATGCATGCATGCGCATATGTCCCTGTGTGTGACTCTCTTCTGGCCTGGTAGAGGCCCTACGACCAGCTGCCTTAATGTGTGATTTATAGGTGACTGAGGCTGTTGTGCTGAATCTGCTGAATCCGCACTGTACTGCAGTGTGGGGCTGATCTACATAACATGCTGCTGAAAAAAGTATCATGCTTTAGAATCCTGTATAATCAAACCAGTCCCCAAAAGTGGAATCAAAATGTACTTTCAGTATGAAATATCCAGAGCAGAATAAAGACACGTGTTAAATTATTGTAGTGCATCAATATTCTATTCTGTCTTTGGATATGTCTGTACTGTGGTTGGGGCTTGCATAATAGATATCCACCAATAGGTCCATACAATCTGTTGAAGGAGGGCTCATTCACATGTGGTTGAGTTTGTTTCTATGGTGATCAATAACCTGCTAGCAAAGGATGGATGAGAAGATGTTATGGCAATATAACAAAGAGTGGGTTGTATTGACAATGCCATCCATACTGCTCTGTGGGCTCAGTAGGACAAAACAAACCTCAAAAGCCGTCCAGTATAATCCATTCCCTTTCTGTAGGCAAGGCCCAATTTATATTTATCAACAGTTTGGGTTATTATCCCATCGTGGTAATGCTTTTCTTCAGGGATGGATGGATGGATGAAAGGATGGGTGCATGGATGGATGATGGATTAGTTCATGGATGAAAGAAAGTTAGGACGGAAGGATGGGTGAGGTTGCTGGAAATTCTTAAATCTTTGGTTTTACTTTTACATTTACATATTTAGCAGACGCTCTTATCCAGAGCGACTTACAGTAAGTACAGGGACATTCCCCCGAGGCAAGTAGGGTGAAGTGCCTTGCCCAAGGACACAACGTCATTTTGCACGGCCGGGAATCGAACCGGCAACCTTCTGATTAATAGCCCTATTCCCTAACCGCTCAGCCATCTGACCCGCTGTCTTTTTGACAGTTCAAATAATTATTCCTTAATAGCCATGGTGGCACCATGAGTAGTTGTCTGACCAATCAGCACTTGGCCTTACAGATGGACGGATGAATAGATAGTTTGATGGATGAATGGTTAAATGTGAGTTATGAGTTTAGAGATACATGCATTAATACTGACAATATAATGCTGTAGTAAAACACACTCCACAGCATACCGACTACACCACAATACACAATATTAATAATAATATAAATGAATGAAAGAATGGATTAGCTGTCAGTGTGGTTGGTTAAGCTGGTGCTTTTGAGAAGTGGTCAACTCTGGAGAGAAAACTTTCAGCGTTTTGCTTCAGGTTGTGGGATATCATATTTTTTCCAAATCAAAGTACAGACAGTGTAGTGTCTAGTTGTTGAACGCTCATAGGCTACTCGGCAGACTCCACACCAGGAGCGTGGCCACATGGTGGCCAGGGGGGGCCACGGCCACCATTGGTCAGAATGGCCACCCTGCCGGCCCCCCCCCAACCTCACGGCACAAAAAAACTAACAAAAAAAACTCCTGAACAGAAACGGTGTAAAGCTGAAATAAATGCATTAGTATTTTGTTTTATTAAGTCGTCTTATATTGTAATTTGTCACTTACACTAAAAGCCCCATTTTCGCAACATGTTGGGCAACATGTTGGGCCACGCCCCCATCAACAGCGCAAGACACAAACCAACGTGCCTGCATTCTGACAGTGCTTCAATGGAGACTAGCAGCTAACCACTGGATACCGTTAGAAAACTGCTGCTCTGAGTGATGCAGTGTGTGCGTTTTAAAATAGTAGTTTTTGACAATCAAGTGCCACCCCAAATAAAAGACTGGCCAGAGCTGGCCCCCCCAGAAATAATGTCCTGGCTACGCCCCTGCTCCACACCAGCTGTATAACCCGCACTGCTCTACCCGACATACCATGGACATCTCCTGCTGAAGGTAGCACTGTGAGACGTGATGTGAGATGAGGCACACTTGCTATGGAAGTGCATTGTATTGATTTTCTAAACGGAGCTCAGCAGCTTTTAAGATATTGCTTTCATAATTGTAAAATTAGCGTCAAGCTCATCAGTGTCCCGCGTGGGCCCTGCAGCAAGAGAGAACAGCACGCCCCAAACCAACAAGTAGCTGTCAATGCACCTAAACGGGTTTGCTTTCCTAAAGCCACCCTCGTGAATTGGCTGTGATCTGCGGGTTTAGGTAGCTTCTTTATAGCCGAGAATCTTTTTTTAGCCTCTTTTTCTTTAGCAGACGCTCTTTTTTTAGCAGACGCTCTTATCCAGAGCGACTTACAGTAAGTACAGGGACATTCCCCCCGAGGCACGTAGGGTGAAGTGCTTTGCCCAAGGACACAACGTCATTTTTTGCATGGCAGGAATCGAACCGGCAACCTTCTAATTAACAGACCGATTTCCTAACCGCTCAGCCATCTGACGCCCCCATAGAACAGACCATACTTCTCTGAACACACAGGATCAAACATTAGCTTTTGTTAAATGGTGATGAAATACTCTTGTACAGAGCGCCATCGTTATGGGGTAGGAAAAGACCGCAATTTGGTTCAGTGTTGTCTGAAAAAAAAAAAAAAGACACCTAAATAGTTTGCAAACAAAAATACCCTGTTAGTCATTCGATTTGTTCAATTTGTTGTACACTTCCTTTCACTTGTTTTTACAGCTGCAAACATTTTTTGCTACTGGTTTCATTTTCTGGGACTCAAAACTGTTCAGAATACCGCCCTCATTTTTTCCATTCTGTGGAAAGGATTCCAGTGGAGGAGCGGCTCCTCTCAGAGGGCTGGTAACACGATGGAGCTGCAGGACGAGTTGTGCACTCAGCCTCCCCGTGGCTCGTCTAAGCGATTGGATCTGGCAGACCAGCAGCTGGTTGATGTGTACACTGTGCCACTTAGCCAACACATGTAGTATCAAGCCACACTCCCAGCAGGAAATTGTTCAGTGTCTGTAAAGAACCAATATTGGTAATCTTCTTATAATAACTACACAGTGTTACACCAGTATTGGTTTGTTTTACTCCTGTTTTATTGAACAGCTTGCAAAGATACTATTGGGATACAAGTCCACTAACTTGTCTTGGTATGATATCTCCAAGCTGTTCTGATTTGGGGTTATTTATGGGTCACAAAGCACTCCACAACCATAACTCCCAATTCAAAAGTCATAATAAGTAAATAACAGTATTTGTACAACTGACAGAGTCATGCCGTGAATAGGCAATGTATTGCAAGTGGAAAAAGCTGCCCCAAACAACTAAGAAGATCTGAGGAGAGAGGAAGGTGCAACTGTTCCTCGAGGAGGACACTGGTATTTCTGCAAGTTTTGTCTCTCGGAGACCAAGCTAATTGATTGAGACTTGAGTTCTAATCGTCCATACGGCTGAGGGATGTTTCAAAGCTTTCCCCTGCTTGTCTCCCCCTCGCCAGGAGAAGGAGGAGAGCAGAGATAAGCCCCCAAGTCCTGGCCTGTCTCCCCAGGTAGGCCCCCTGTCTCTCTCTGTAACACTTCTCTGGAGAGCTACTCATGGCAACAGGACTTAACCCCCCCCCCCCCCCCCCCCTGGAATGGCAGAACAGGGAGGGATGCACGGCTCAGAAATGGTCCCGGAGATGAATTGCTTAATCAGAGGTAAATTGCCTGGAAGACAAGGGGGTCTCTAACTGGATTGGCTGCTTACCAGGGACACTCTGCTGTTCCTTCCTCCTGGTTTACAGGATGAGCTGTGACCTTGGGAGGGGGGTGGGACGCGGCGGTGGAGAGCTGGGAGAATGGAGGAGGACTGTGAAGAGTGTTGACATTTCATGTCAATGAAATGACAAACACTGCAGAAATCACTTAGGGCCCAGAGAATCTTGGAGTAATAAAGGTTTGGCTCTATGGAGTGGGTGGGGCCCGTGGTGTGTGTTGTTGCCTGGATTGCGTTGTGCCGATCCTCCGGTCGTCATGCAATATCCACATATTGCTTCCCTAATGCAAGTGCCCTGTATTGAGGATGAGGGCTCATATCAGAGCGTCTGTTATGGTATAAGAAAGCAAATGAGAATATGTTGCTGATCTCAGCCGATTGCCGAAATGCAATCTTGATGTGCTTGACACGTGATATAGCCCATCAAGTGGTCTATGAACATCTAAAAACATTGGAAATTAAATACATCAATAAGTATACATTCATGTATTCGATACTGTACACCTCATGAACATTCATTTTAAACATTCTCTCCCCCCTACAGTAACATAATAAAACATGGCCTGTTCCCATAGAGATAATGTTATTTTGGCCATATCCTGCCATAAAAGCTTGTTTATTCCATTAATTAATGTCTCTTTTGTACGGCTCATAGTGGGAGAGAGGGACTATCTGGCACGTTCACCCAAGCAGAGCCTGTAAAAAGCCTCTTGAATATTAATATAAATATAAAGCAGAGGGACTTTCTCCTGTGGGTCTGTTAATGAGTCTGCATCTTAAAGCAAGCGTTCAAATGGAAATAATGGAATATTATACCCTCCAGTACGACAGCTGAGGGAACAATGGAGGCCAGACCTGTATGGATCCTATTTCCTCTAGGTCCTGCTACAGTGTGGGAGTCTTCACTGGGATCGGACCTTTCACTGGACATTCATACTAGTTAGACAGACCTACTGTACGACACAGCAGGCATGTTTGGCCACACAATTACACTTGTGTGTAAAGTTAGCCATCTTGCTATTGTTGTTCATCCAAGTTTGCCACGCAAGGAACAATTACTCCATCTGCAACCACGGATGGTATCTTTTTTTTCCTGGTTTGATGTTGGAAAGAGAGACTGACACTTCCCCTGAGAGCTAGCAGTCAGCAGCATTTCAGCCAGCTGTTGCTTCACAATATTTGACAGAAACAAACAGCTTTTGTAAACATGTCAAGTCTGTTTGTGGAACTGTGGCTTCATGGTTTTCTTTGTTTACTGGTTGAATTCTAATCTACCTGGATCTGTGTAAAAATGAGTTCATGGCCTGACACCAGAATGTTCAATTTATTGTTTGATTTATTCCCTGTCTGCAACTGCTATGTATTAAAGGAAAGGTTCTGACACCAAATATTTAGGACCTAAATTGGTTTATATTGCCTGCCCGCTCAAGGATCCAAACATGGACTTAATGTGGTAAAGGAAACTAGCGTTTGCGAACACAATACTGATCCCCTTATCTGTAGGCTATACACATGAATACTTTCCATCCTTTATCAAATCAAAGGGTGCCTTTTTTCCAAATCACCGATAAAATCAGAACATGCTTAGGCTGTGTGAGAGGCTTATTCTGTCAGGAGCAGTATGTGGTTTATGCAGCTTGATACAGGGGAGGCTGAATCATTTGTGTCCATCCACATACTGTCTCTATTCAGCTATCTGGACACAATTTGTATGCAATTGCACAGACTGTCCGCTCAGCTTTATTTGAAGCTTTTAACTATTCACTTTTACAAATGACAAATTAATTTAATTAAGCATTAACTAAGCATTAATTAGCTTAGTGCTATAATGTCTATTGGCTGTAAATGTCTTTCTCTGTTATTTTTGTTAGCTTTTGGTGAATTGCTACTATTGCTTTGTAGATGCATTTTTATTTTGTTATTCAGGACAATACAATAAAGGATTGAAACCAGGTTCTGTCCATCGTAAATTCTATTTGAATATTTCATTTCACAAGCCAATTCGACAAGTACGTGTTCTTCCATAATCACTAATATGCAAATCAGAAATAATTACATTGCCAAAGGACAGACATGATTTCCAATTCAACCAAGAAGGACAGGGGGTAGTATTTACACTTGATTCATATTATTATCCAATCAGATATGGATTCTCAATTCTAAGAACTGTGTATGCTTGGTGACATGTCAAAATGGAAACTGTCTTTTTGATGAATCTCTGATTGAACATCATATCAATGAACACAAAAGTCCCTTAATTAGCCAGAATATAGCATGGGGAATTTCAGGGCTGTAGATTAAAACATACACTTTTACCACGGACCATACAAGGAAGAGCAAACCTCAAGAAGATGAAGGCAACTTTGATGTCGACAGGCCCTGCCTCACGTAGCTCAAATCCATGCGCGTCTCCAACAGAACTACATTGTTCGTACACTTCCTTTAGTTCATTTGTTGATGGTCCAAAATGTCACAAAATATCCTTTCGAAACGATGAATAAACGGTAAACGACTACCAACTAATCCCATCACTAATGTGTTGTTGAGCACTATCAGAGCAGTAGTTGACATTCTGTTCACACGTGGTAATGACCTGAGCATCTACAGTTGCTCTACAGAGGATTCTCATAAGAAAGTGTCGCCGCAGGCTTCAAAAACATCTGTGCAGGGTTGAAGTATAGCCTTCATGCCTCTCCGTTATCCCTTTTTTTGCTCATGGCCAGGGTCAGCATTTGTATGTAATTACAGGTAGTAAACATTACTATCCTCAAACTAGATTAGAATATACCATACATACTGTACCAAATATAGCCTATGTATTGTCTGACATTACTTTGGTATTACTACAAAATGTCTGGGTTCGGGGTGGGACTGTAGGGCTGAAGCAGATATACACAGGGAGATACTACATGTAACGCAGAACTAATTTAGAGGTGAACAATGCGAGACGAAATGCAAAAGCCCGAAATTTCACATTTCATTGCCGCTTTGCCAATGTGCTCTTACAGTAAATGAATGAATTGCCCCTGCTTACTTTGTCTGGTGGAAACCCCTCAGGCCCTCCCAGCTTCAGCTCTAAGTCCCTTAAAAATAGACTTGATAGATGTCTTTGACAGCAACCAGGGAATCCCTCAGTCCCACTCTCCTGGAGGCAGTTGGCACTCATGTGCTTAGGAAAGCAGGGCCAGTTAGTTGTGCATTTGTTTGTTTGTGGTTTTCCTTTTTTTCCTTTTCTTTTTTTTCTTTTACTAAGGCCAGTCAGATGCTTTTGAGCTGCTTAGCGCTGTGGCAGAAGCTAGTTTGTCTGCAGGGCACAGAGAGCTAGAGATTAGGATCTGGGAGGGAGTTGGTATCTGCTCTCTGTCGTCCAAGGAGATCTGTGTTTCTGGAGTTATTCACAGTAGGCCAGGTTGGCAGATGGAGAGGCAGGAAGAGTTGACACAGTCAGATCATATGGGATAAAGTCACAATACAGCCTTGACAGCCAACACTAGTCATCCTTCCATGCAGCCGACTGTTCTTACTCTATGTGTGCATGGTAGTGTGCATGTGTAAATCAGACCACATCTTGTTAATTAACCAGCGGGGTTGAGTTTTTTTGTAGTACAAGTACAAAATGATAGATGCCCTGAGATGCTTCTCTTAAGCACTGCTTTATGGAGAGCGTAGATGTTGATTATTCATGGGGTTTGCTCTCACCGAAAGCTAATATTCATGACTCAAAATCATAACATGTACATCTTTCATTCTATTGAATACATAATGTAGCGTGAAGATGACATATTGTGTGTCTGTGTATGTATATGTGTATATATACTATGTACTGTACAAATACAGTATAAAAATACAGTGTGTGTGTGTGTGTGTGTTCATGCTCCGTTCTTCAGAGGTACACCATGGACAAACTGGGTCTCCAGGCACTGCGTTTACCCTGAAAGGAAAAGATAAATGACAAGATGTGCAAGAGGATGATTGTAATTTATATTGCAGCGTTTCCCTTTCACTTTTGTACGGGGCATCTAATTAATCCTCGGAACAGCGAAACAAGGCGAAGTTGCTCTGAGACAAAGATGCCGGCAGATTTCCCCGCAATCATGCTAAACTGAGACATTTGTCTGAGTTCTCTCTTGGCGCGCCGCTTGCCTCTGCAGGTCTGATTAAACTGCAGGTGACAGAGCCGTGTCCTGGGCCGGATGGAGGCTTTTAAGCCGTGGCCTGAGAAATGACTCACCACCGAATTGTTTGTTGCTTGTTTTGGTTTCCCATTACTCATTGTAAGACATTTTATTTCGTTCCTACGAGTCACTATAAAATATTGGAGATGCAGCACAGAAGTGTCGACTGGAGGGGGAGAAACTGAATCCCATCCATTTGAAAAGCAGTAAAGAGTAATAACTACACAAGATGTCCATGAGGATGAGTGTGTGTGTGTGTGTTGTATGTCTGACGTTGGTGCTTCACCTCACTTGAACTGTGACCTGCCTTCTCGCTTGACTGGCCACTCAGCTCATTTGTCACTTTATTTTACGAGTCAGTATTATCATTCAGTGGCATTAAAGACTTCTGTAGCAGTTCTTTGCTGTTATACAGAAGTGTTTACATACCAATTTACCAGACTGTATAGTCAATCTCACACAGTGAAGACAAATGCTAATCATTTGTAACTGAAATTGTAACTCTTTACTGTAAATTGTCAAGTGCTTTGAATATCAAGCCTCAGTCAGATTAAAATATGAAGAGCGGGTCTGTACAGTTATTAAATGTAGTCAAGTGACAGGATGTGGTTGGAAGTGAAAACAGAAACATTTGATTAAATGATATAATCAAATGTTGATTTGATTTCTTGTCAATCTGTCAATCTTAACCACATTCAGAACTAGACCCAAACAGAACTGCTCAGTTTTTTTCTTCAAACTGTCACAACTCACCAGCAGACAAACGTAAACAAAAGTTCACAATAGGTTACTTTATGTCCAATGGAAGAAACAAGATTTGCTGTTGTCTGGTGTGCTGTAGAGGGTGCGTAATGTTTGAGGGACTTCACGAGACCTCCTGATCACTTCCTGGTGAGAGAGAAAAAGAGAGAGAGAGTGGGTGGGTGGGTGGATGGCGGCCTGTTTACATTTCGCTGAATCTCTGGAAACCAACATCCATCTTAGGAGTCCTCGTATGCTTGGGAGCTCTCAGCAGACGGTACGGGATATTAAAAGCACTTCCTTCGTCATACCTCATCCCCACTTTAACCCTTCCTCCTCCTCCCTCCACCCTCCACCGGCTGTCTGGCTGTGCGATTGAGGGCTAACGAATGATCTTTCTACCTGCTCTCCTTGAGGAGATGCTGACGATAAAAAGCGAGGCGCTTCGCTGCCTTGAGAAGTCCAAATGCATATCGTTCATATTGATTCGTCTAAAACCTCCCAGTGAATGGGATGTATGGATCGGAGTGAAATGGCAGGAGGTCTAGTTAATAATATGACCAATTATATAATTCTCCACCCTTGTTGAACTCACGTAGTGCTGGCTCCTGTCGTAATGTATGTTTCACTCCCAAACCTTCTTGGAGGCAATCTTCTCTGTTGTCTGTACAGAATGAGTTGTCACGAGAAGATGCCTTCGAAACTTTACCACTCAAGAAAAGAAACTCTGTTACTCACTAACTGTTACTATCATGAGGGATATTCTTATCAAATGAATAAAGATTCCGTTTGACGATGATCTCTTGGAAGATGACAGAATTCACTACTTTCATTTCCCTGTGTTGTGTGTCCCAGGCCACACAACACAGTGAAGGAGTCACAGTAGCTTTGCTTTTAGCCTGGAATGAACTGCAGCTTTGCGGGCCGAAATGTGAAGTAAGGATATTGGGCAGTACACAGGGTTTCCCAATCCTCCCAGGAAGCTGCCTTTGAAGGCTTGCTGCCTGGTGTGGGACTGTTGGAACCACTACACACACCAGGCTACTGCAGTTTAGGCTGCACACACTCGGTGTTAAAAAAAATCACTTTGTAGTGACTGTGTATTCCCCCTTGAGGTGTGTGTCTGTGAGAGTGTGTGCATGTATGTGCAGGCCTGTGTGCGTTGTGTCTGTACGTGTGCATGCGTGTGTTTGGGCCTCCAGGTTCGTGGGCCCCAGGGCACACAGTGGAAAGGTTCAACTCTGGCCAGATAGTGGAGCCCTCTGCATGCTCCACTGGAACCCAACGTGTTAAAAAAGGCTGACCGGTGATGTGTTCCTGGCATGTGTCCTATCACATGGTTCTGTTACGGAACTGTATGGACCACGTGAGAACAAGCTCTTCTTTCGTTGCAACCCCGGTGTAGCACGGACGTACCCTCCAGAAATCAGGATGCAGTCCCCTCAGACGGCTAAGAGGGAGGTGTACGACAGTCCTGATCATCTCACGTCGACATACTCGCACGCCAGCGTCGACCAGATACTCAGCAACAGTCAGATAAGAGACGGTAAGGAATGTCTCATCTAACAAAGTGATGATATTTTCTCGGCAGTGGGCTGCTATTCACGCACATATTTTGAAACCCCCAAAAAGTACCCTGCTCTTTCTAATTCGTCTGCGATATGCTTCAGCACAGCCAGCGCCGCAGCTCTTCACCTTCCGTCTCTGACCTATAAAGTTTCAATGAAAGAGTTTTGAAGAGGAAGAGAGGAGAAAAACAGTTTTAACACTTTTTACTCAGAATGGCTTCTGAGTAGTTTCTTCTCTGGGGAGCGTCATGGGGCCATGTCTATGAGAGCTTCGTAACCATGGCATCACCCTGCCCTCCTCACCCCCCAGATTACTTTGGCGTACAAACCCTTTTGTCAGACACACAATAAACATTTTAAAACAGAGACACAGCAGACAGATTCTGCAGAAGGTTATGGCATTGTGTGACATTACACTATTGGACACTTTTCCCTTCTAAATGAGGTGAAGTACAGAAGTGGGCCTGAGTAAAATTGCAAGTTACAAACCTTTACCGTGCGAGGTCAATGAGGCTATCAAAATGACAATGAGGCAATGGCATGTCCAAATGGAACGAAGGTGCTTTGGACGCACAGTCCTGGGTTTAGGTACCCCTGCCACAGCCTTACCAGCCTGAACGGCCTCCTTGGTTCTCGGCATGGAGGGGCATGGAAAGGACTGTGGTAATGGACAGGCTGCTATTGACAGAGAGTGACATTTGGAGTCCTTCCAGTGGATCTGGGGACGGACACCGTCGGGCGCTGACCTCAGGTCTCAGGAGGCACTGATAAGGGCTGGCTGGCATCGGCGGGCGGTCGGATCCCCTGCAGTGGAGATAAAGAGACCCCTTGTGCTTGCGAGGCGTCTGAGGATTTCACACACAGGAGCCCCACTCATTCAGCGCAGATTACAGCTTCGTCTCTCCCCAGTCCTCCTGAATGGGCTCCTGGGAGCGTGAGGATTATGCATATGGAGGAACCGTATGGAATTACAGCTCAGGATCAGTGGGTTGGGGCCCAGTGCGGAGGGGAGGGAGGGGCAAGGGCGGAGAGGGAGAAGGAAGAAGGAAGGGGAGGAGGGAGAGAGAGGGAGGGAGGGAGCATAGTAGAGTTTTATCTATAACGCCCCCCGTCCGAGAGTTGAACCTGTGCAGTCTGCACACAGAGAGGATGAGAAGGTAGAAGACCTACACTTAACAGGGATCCAGACAGACTCACAGGGTTTCCACTTGAAGTGCTGGATAACACATGAGGGATTCTGACAGCTTTAATAAGACCGAATGAGACAGGAGAAAAGGAATGTGGACAGCACCCAATGGAGAGGAATGTTTAATGAATTTACTGACATTGAAAGTGCATTCGCATTATTCTCATGTATTCTCATGACTATCTTGCGGTTGGGGGAAAAAAACCTCAAAAGAAATCTCATCTAATCAAGATGCATCTTCTGGAGTTACTAATGCAATAGGGAGTGACTGAGTGCCTGTGAATATGTTTGACCGGCTACTGAGCTTGGTTCTGTCAGAGTGTCTTGACTGTCAGTGCTCTGTGTGACTGGGAATCTGAAGGAGCAGGAGTAGAAGGAGCAGAACTTTGATCTTAGTCAACCAGCCTTAAAAGGAATGTCAGGACTGAAACATGGCGCTCTGGCATAAGGAACGCGTCACTCGTCAAAGGCTGTGTTTTCCTTTGCTTTTCCGAGTAAAATTGTAGACTCAATCAGTGTAATTGTGCCCTAATCATCCCTCCCCCTAGAATGTTTTCACTGAAGTTCCAAAGGGCATTTCATTCATTGATGTGTGACTGAGTCTGACTGTTATTGATGCTACAGTTAGATTTCCCCATCAGCGTCTTCTTTGCTTCAGTCCAGTGACTCTGACCACACAATTGCCTTATTTTGGATGGTCTTCCCAATTCAGCACCACAGACAGCCTTCATTTTTACCACAATATCCACGTATACAGTACAGCATCGACCGAAAGAAGGAATTCAATGCTAATTCAGGGTCTGCCAAGGAACAAGCTTGTCAAATGAAAAGTAAATTAAACAGGCTGAGATATATACAACATGTATACATTTACTCTGTACTTAAAGTACATACATATGTATACTGTATATATTCATTATACCTGGGAGCACATTTTTCTTTAAAGCCACTAATTATAAAATCCTTGAAATGTGTCGGGATGGCTACCATGGCAACGTGCAATTGAATAATAATTTTGCCTTGCAGGAGACCTCTAATCTACTCATGCGCTGACTTCTGTTTGCTTTTCTCCAGACTTACTTGTGGATTACTAGAGCAATGGGGAGCAAAAAGACTCTATGGCGTCAGTGTGAGTATTGTCTGGGTATCTTGAATATTCATCTCAAGAGACAGAAGGGACAGACACCCTACACAGGACAGAGAAATGATCCAATTGAATGCAGTAAAAAAATAAGCTGTGCTTCACAAGCTCTGACAGAGGTAATCACACCCCATTGAGATGCCCCCCCCCTCTCTCAGAAATGACTAAAATGCGAAAAATCCATAAAAGGTTTTAATGTCGGAGGCCGTCCATGATTGCCGGGGCTTTTATCTTCATTTGGCCAATCAGCGCGTCACACTCCCTGTGTGCCTCTGACAGGACAGGGACAAGCAGAGAGCATCGAGGACTGAGGATAATAGAAACTCCGGGGCTGCAGGTGGATATTTATTATCAATACTAATTGTATCTGCTTGACGGAGATAATTCCAGTGCATCCTCTTTTGCCCTCTTTGGCAGAATTGGGCAGGTGTTCAGAGGCTGGCAAAATGGAGAGGTAGAATAGAAAATGTAAGGCAAGGTAGAGGAGAGAGAGAAAAAGAGAGAGAGAGACATCCAAGAAGAGAGAGAGAGAGAGAGAGAGAGGGAGAGAGAGAGAGGGGAAGACATGCAGGAAATCAAATCAAACCCGGGGCCCCTGCGGTAAGGTTAGCCCATGTGGTCCATGCTCTACCCGGTGAGCCACAAGGCCACGCTCTCCATTCTGTGTTTTGTCTACATTTGACACCGTGCAAGAGTTGTTTATTTCTAAGAGACAACTGAGCAAAGTTCTTTCCATTGGAGATTGAAAGATAAAAGGAACACTTGAGTTACGCATATTTTAGTTCAGGTTAAATGTTTGAAGGAGTCTTCCTTAATAATTTATACCCAAGGCACAAGATAGGCCTGGATATTTTGTGTGTAATACAACATGTTTTGAGAAAATAATTTTACCTCATTTATTGCTGGCATTTACGCATGGTCCCACTTACAATGATCAAAGGCACAGCATTGCCTGTTCCCAGACATTAAAGGCTAGAAATGATTTAGCTCCTCAAATGGAATACCTCCCAGTGCATGCCATGCCTGTGAATTTTAATGAGCTAGTTGGGACTCATCCAATCTTAGTTGACAAAAACACAGCAGACTGGATGAAAACCACGCAACCTGAGCCGCCCCTATGGAGCCGAAATCTACGGAGGGGTTGTACTCTTCTCCGCTGGATGTCTGTGGTCAAAGTCGACTAGAGGAGAGCATCATCATCGTTACATACAGTGAAACAGTTGGGGAATTGATGACAGAACAACCTGGAAGGTTTATACAGGATGAAGATCACTTGCGGCATAGCCCCTCGTGGGTTGATGGGAGGTCAGAGGGAAGACTTCAGGACAGCATCTAATGATTTTTAACCTACATTTTTACTGTGATGTGAAACTCTAGAGCTCACCGCTGGTTGTGTGTGCTTATTTTCCACAGGGCCCTGCTGGGGAGATAATCTGCCGTGCTCGGTTTGGGACTGGTGCCACAACGTTGAGGAGAGAGAGGGAAGCAACCTCTGGTACGGGTGGCTGGACAGGAAATGCCAGCCTGTTTGATTTCCTCCTGCAGTCTCTGTGGAGCCTGAGTCATTTCCCTGCTGAGCCCCACCACTGCTCTTTGAAGTGTGCAGCCGCTACTGACACACACATATACACACACACAACGCACACACACACACACACACATTCACACACACACCTACAGTACACACATGTACTCTGGACTGAGAGCAACTGGGCTATCCATCTCATAACTTTAGATTTTGTAGCCTGGCTGGGCCCCTTTGGAGAAAATACATGAAACAGTGTTGCAATGATACCAATGTCATCGAAATTCTGTCCTCCTCTACAATTTAGACTTGAACAATGACTCTCTCATTAAAATCATTCAGGAGATACAAAAGTGGTCCTTTATATGCTGACAAAAATAGTGTGAAACAATCCCTACAGTCCTGTACTGACACAGGCTGATATTGCTGGCTGTAGAATAAATGTTTAAAAATGATTGCCCATATCCCCTAGATATCCTTCAAACAATCTCCCTCTTGAATGCTGATAAATGGTTACGGACAGGTTGGGTGTGACTCACATGTCTGATAATATCTTTATCCATTTAGTGTTGTTCATCTGGGCCATGTGTTACATTTCTAACCTCGTGTTCCTCCCGAGTGTCTGGGGAGAATGAAATGAGCCTGCCGCTTCCCTGCATGCCGTAAACAGCTTTTCCCAAACGTATAGTCAGCACGCCCGTTTAACCAATCAGTTCCAGCCAGGGCGATAAGGGAGTAGAAATAAGTGTACAGAATGAGGTACATCCTCAGATGAATTTGGTATTCATTGCTAAACCCCCAGGCTTGGTGCCTTCACATTCCACTTTGCAATATGAAAATATAAATTAGTTCTGCACCAGTCTCTACACATCACTCAGTCCTACTGTAATGCACTGTAGCTGGCCAGTGTAGAGAAAGATATGGAGATTATTGAAATCGACCAACTGGCCCTGGTGTCTCGGACGAGAGCCAGCGTGTGTGTTGTGCGTTAGACTTGATGCGGGGCCCACCCTAGTCTCTACAGCAGAGGTCACCCAAGGTGAACTCCACAATTGCCGTCAACAACATGCAAATGACTCTGCAGCGCCATGGTGTAGCCATACACACACACACACGGCTGTCTTGATTAGAACTGCCTGTAGGAAGAACATCTTGACTAGCGCACCATCTGCTGTCAATTTGGATGTGACTTAATGGTATCGTGAGTCAGGTGCTTTGAGGGTTGATACAGTGCCACAAATCCATGTTACCGGTTGCCCCGGTAGCTCACCGGATAAGTGCATGTATCATGTAGGCAGAGGACTTACTGTGGCGGCCTAGGTTCAACTCCTTCCCTTCTCTCTCTCCTAGCGTTTTCTGTTACACTTCACTTACAAACTATCCAATACAGCATGAACAATGCCCCCAAAAATATATCTTGAAAAACAAATGCATGTTATTTAGACAGATTGAAACCCTGGATTATAGACTTTATGTTAGAATTGACATTAAGGTCATCTCATGCATGTCTTCTGGTTTAGGATGGCCCCTGGCTCAGCTGGGTCAGCCAAACATACCTGGTTCATGATGTGTCATAGAAAGGAACCAGACTAAGGTGGTTTAGACCTGTCTATGTAGTGGATGCACCTGACTGATAAAAAAATAAAACATATATGTGCTTTTAACTGGGAAAATGCACTATTCACAAAAGGTGCTTTTCATCCGGTGGTTTATAGCCTTATGAATTATAGAGCCTACGGACGCCTGCTAAAGGTTCGCAGCAACACAGAAAGCAAACAGCAGACAAGGATACATTCAGAGTCATAATCATCTATCAGGAAGCCAGAAATGGATGATGTCATTAGCGGCCCGACGCCTCGCCACATTTTTAACCAGCTCCAACACAGATGCTCAGGTGCACAGCGGCCATCTCACAGCTCCCCAGCCGAAAGGTAATGTAAAGCCCAATGTGCGCTCTCCTCTCTGAGGGCTGGCTGGCCGCTGAATAATTGAGACCCAGATATAAGACCAACAGCACACATTAAACTACTCCACAGCAGGATCGACTTGCTTCTCGTGAAATACCTTCATAAATAATTAGGTGTTGGTCGCTGCCACCTTTAATGATTCTCTAAATGTAGCCTGTGTTTGAGGTTTGTTAGAATTACTCTAGTAAAGATGCTTTTGTATCACCACTGGGAATGTCCAGGGTAAGCATGCAACCCCTCTGGTGCCCAGACGAGGGCGTGGCACCAAGTCAATCCCAGATCTTGGCAACGGTCTCGCCATGATTGTCTTCAATCAAACATTGTATTGACACGGTAATTACTGTACATATATATCGCATGTAAGACTGAAAGTGATGTTGTTAGCGGAGTGAAATGGGAATCATCCCAATTTACTTTTGGTTTCCCATTGTATAGCTGTTGATGACTGTTTTGCTGGACATTAATAAAAACAACCGAAAAGTTGGCACTTTTCCAATATTTCGCCTTAAAGAGGTAGATATAAAATGATCCATCTGGACTTCATACAACCAGCTCCTGAAAAGTAGAATTGGATTTAAAACCTCTCTTGACTAATAAGTTCAGGCAGTCCTATATGCCACCAGCGTAAGTTATTAGACCCATCTGGAGTCTTATAGGATGGAGGATGGCAGAAGATAAGGACGCTGCCTCAGCAAAGCAAGGTCAGAGAGAATAGTGCCGTTGACTGAATGCTGGGGTTGGAGCACCGAAGATCCACGCCACAGTTAATTAAAGCAGCAAGCATTCTGAGTAGCAATCGAGGCAACCGGCCTATCTGCCTCTCCTAAAAGACCTGCCAGGGAGCTGCACGCTGCTTCACTGCCTTCAATTAGAGCATTAAAATAATTGTAAATAATTACGGTCGTCATTATTCCGGTGATTCTTTTAGCAAGAGGGTCCATTTTTGGATTGAATTGTTCAGAGAAAGACTGGACTGACGGGGTCGTCCCTTTTTCATGAAAGGAAATAATGTAGTTCTGAACTTTGATGAGAGTCTAGGTATGTTCAGACAGCTTTCCCACAGATCCCTCGCTGGTCAAAACGTAGTACCCATCCTCGGTCATTCACGTCTGGATTACTGAGAAACTATTCTGTTTGATAGACATATTGTATAAAATGTATTTTTTTATCTGCTAGATTTAGTTGGTGATGACCTTGAGATATTCACCCTGAAGCCTATTTGAGCTATAAATGTACTAGTTGAATTTGGTAAAAGGAGGAACTCACAAATAATAATGCAGATTTTAGCTTCTAAGGCTCCGACTTCTAGGATTAATATCAAATTAAAAATTTAGATCATAACAGAAAGAAAATAACTGCTTTTGTCACATCCTACTCAAATGTAGTTATTAGAAAGTTTGATAATTCTTCTTACACATCACCAGCCAAGCCTTTACAGTTTTAATATTGGACATATGTACAGTATATAACCATAAGTAGGCTATAATACTTGCCAATGTTTGTTTCTCTCAAATAAAAGTATATTCATATTAAAGTTTACTTTGAATTTAGACCATGCCTCAGACTTGGTAATGCAGACACATTTAAAATTCCATGCCTTATTAAAAGTTTATTCTTAGTATTATACAGACAGCATAATATGTACTATCACACTTGTTCTTAGTACAGTTGAATCAAAATGATTAAGATGTCACCACATGGTACATATCTGAGCTGCCTGGTGATGTAAAATAATTCATGATTCATTTTCTGCGATTGCCTCTAGACAAAGAAGCAAAATATACAGCAGGTTGACTGAATTCTGCCGTTTCCAAGCTACTGGAGCCAAAATTGAGCCAATGTAACCAGTAGCATTTTCATTAATTTAGACATAATGCACGGGTGTATCTGAGGGTAAACATGTTCATTCACTGGCCACTGTTGGCTGACTGGGCCAGTCGCCTGTGGCTCTTCACTGTTGCTTTGAATAATTCAACAGAGGCTGTTGTTTGATAGGCTGCACCATGGGGGAGGGGCTTCATTATAACAGACGAATGAGGCTCATTCAAGCTGGCTTGCTTGCTGCACTGCAGTAACAGGATCTTCTCAGCCATCCCTTTGGTGCTCTGGTGAATCCGACAGTTAGAGGACTACCTGTGCAGCTGAATAAGCAGAGGTACCTGTAGTAGCGCTGGCGAGCTCCACCTCCCAGTCAGGGTGGAGGAGCCCCTCTCTATCTGACAGCACACAGAGCCCCGCGTAGCCTCTGATCTACTGGCTGCTGCTTATTGTCAGGTGGGGACTGATAGACACAGGGTGGCTGAGACAGCTTTCACACAGTGTCTGTTGGCTGGGCTCAGTAATGGAATCTGGCCAGAGATTATTGCAGCAGTGTGACACAATAGGTAGAATGTCTATGTTGTAGGTGTCAGTATATACGCTTACAGAAATGCAACGGTATGGCCATGAACTGTTCAACAAAACACTGGACTCGGTTTAAAGTCAGAGATAGTGAAAAGGGATTTCATTTCAACATGTTTCATCCTGAACAGACACTGTCATCATTTATTGTGCGGTTCTATCAGCTTTTTTTTTTTGTTAGTGGCAAGACTTTGTTTCCACAAGTGATCCCAAACATTATATTTGTGTTTTCCCTCAACAGTTTTCTCAAACCCAAAACAGGTTTTGCTATTCTCCTCCAGACTACAGTATGTTGTCATTCTTTTTGGAGACAGTAGACAGGATCTATCACCACCTGTTCATACAGATGGGGAATATTTGTTTTGCCTGGATAAAAACTTTCACTTCTTTGATAACAATTCTGATATGGCACACGGCATGTCCTTAGGGGAGGGGGCAGTTGAGAAGAGGGGTAATGTGGGAGAAACTAGGGAGCTTGAACACCAGACTGACTGCAGTGTTTTGGATACGTTGCAGAGGTCTGAGTAGGGAGGCAAACCGGGGGAGGGATTCAAGGAATTTTGATTCCAGAAGCCTCAGGTAAAGCAGTGGTCAGAGAGCTTTACTTATACAGGCTTCCTCTCCACATGACCTGGTCACAGAGAGGTCAAGTAGAATACAGACTAGGGGAGTCTGTTGATTCTTAGCTGGGCCTCAGGTCCTCAGGTTCTCAGGTTCTCAGGTCCTCCGGTCCGGCATAGAAAAAGATAAACTACACGCTTCCAATCGCCCACATGCACATCTTCTTCGCCCACAATGCCTCAACCCCAACTACTTTCATCAATCACTTTCCACTTTGCACTAAGGAGCACAAGGACCACACACCATTCCAATACCAACCTTTCTGCATGCTCTCCACTGAAGATGCTGTGTGATGTGGTTCAAGGAGGGGGCTGAGCACTAATCCAGAACAAATTCACCCTTGTCTGCAGAGGTGGATTGTAAAGGACAGGCTACAGAGGCGAGTGCTTCCGTATTACCATGGCAGCTGCGTTTGATTTGACACAAGGTCACAGGCAGCGCTGATTGACGTGTGTGATTACTGACTCTCACCACACCGGGTCCGTCTGGGCAGTACCTCCCTCTCACGGCGCCACAGACAACCATCGCTCATCCAAAACATGGCCATTGTGCGACAGGCTGACATGAGCGGGCAACCTGACAGATTGATCTGCAGACAGATGGAGAGATTTGAAAAAAAGTACAGTATTGTACCTTGCACTGAATAAACAGGCAACAATCCCCAGGATTAAAAATGGTATGTCCAAATGAAACATTATGAATAGGATATTGTGAGCAGGTGTGTCTGAAGGTTTGCCAAGGAACTGTGGTATTGTAAGGCATTTCTTTCAAATGACAGGTGATTCCAGGTATGCTGTGGCCCAGATAGACCAAGTGGCTGAGATGAATACTGTTATTTTTCAATATCTAATAATACACACATGCAAACATATTCTAAAAGAAAAACATACCTTTAGATGCTTATATTTATAAATACATGTCATTTTGTTGTGTAGATCTGGGATCATATTCATATGGGTTTATGCTAATATTATAATTTGTTTAATGATAGACATAGGGATTCATGCTGTGATGATCAACATTTAAAAACACAGGCTTCTGAGAGTGTTTATCTCTGTCTTTGTAAGTCGATAAGAACTCCAGAAGCATAACAGACTACAGTATATTATGTCGCAGTCACATGGCTGTTGAAAATAAGCATGAAATGAATGTGTTAGAGGGGAAAATGAGAGCAATACCATTTTCACATTTCACTTATGACAAGTCACACTACAGAGTTACGTGAATGTTACAGTTAGGGTTCAGCTCTGTTGGCATAAAAGTCTTCAGTTCACATTTTAGTGGGAAGTTTCATTTTTCCGTAGGCTTACTCACTACTAGAGGCCTGTCTCACAGACATCTCCGCCTGGATGACCAAGCACCACCTCCAGCTGAACCTCGCCAAAACAGAACTTCTCATCATCCCGGCTAAACCCTCCATCTCCCACGACCTCTCAATCACCCTGGGATCTGCGACGGTGACCCCTTCATCCTCTGCCAGGAACCTTGGGGTTACCATGGACGACGAGCTCTCCCTCACGGCCCACATTGCTGCGGTCTCCCGGTCGTGTAGATTCACCCTCTACAACATCCGGAAGATCAGGAGATACCTGTCTGAGCACTCCACCCAGCTGCTAGTCCAAGCACTTGTCCTCTCCAAGTTGGACTATTGCAACTCGCTGCTCGCTGGTCTCCCAGCATGTGCAACCCGCCCTCTTCAGAGGATTCAGAACGCAGCGGCCCGCCTGGTCTACAATCTACCCAGACGCTCCCATGTTACCCCGCTCCTCATCTCTCTCCACTGGCTACCTATCATGGCCGTATCAGATTCAAGACCCTGGTATTGACCTTCCGAGCAGTGAACGGGACTGCACCTGTCTACATCAAGTCTCTCCTGCAGCCTTACACCCCCACCCGTCACCTACGGTCTTCTTCAGACAACCGCCTGGTGGTCCCAACACAAGCTCTTCTCCTGTCTGGCCCCCCAGTGGTGGAATCAACTCCCCACCTCCATCAGAGACACTGACTGTCTCTCCACCTTCAAGAAAAGGCTCAAGACGCACTTGTTCCGGGAGTACAACGGTACTTAGGAATGGTTCGCTTGACCCGATGTTAGTTTCCTCAAGGATCACAATGACTCTTGCTCAGAGACTTGTTGCTCTTGTGGTTAGTGGTAACTGATTTACATTTTTTGTACTCGCTGTGATATATTGTTTTTATTATTGTTGCTTGTTTTTTTTCCACAGGTACACTTGCACGTATAGCGGTTCATGTTGTTTAATTGTAACTTGTTTAACTACATGCTCTTATGGTTCTTCCCTTTGGCACTTACTTTGGTTGTTCACAATGTGTGCTTCATGTTTTGGCTACTCACAATGTTTTGTGGCTATCTTGTTGTTATGATCAGTGACCTATGCACTTTGTAAAGCTCTCTCTTGGAAGTCGCTTTGGATAAAAGCGTCTGATAAATGAATAAATGTAATGTAAATGTACTCAGTACACTTTGTGTTTGGTGATGAGTTCATGTTTGTGAAAAGCCTCAAAGAAAGGATGTTTAAGTGACAGCAATCCAAACACTGATGCACAACCAAGGTTTATCCAACACATAGCTGCTACACCCATTTCAGCTTTGTGGCTATGTTGAAATACATTAATTGAAACATAGTCACCACAGGGCTGGTGGCATGGGATTCAAACCTCTTAAACTACCTCAGATATACTCTTAGAGATTTTTTTTTTTTTTTTTTTACATAATGTTCAGAATTCCTTCAACAATACAGTTAGATAACTTTAACCCACAAGTGCCTATTGATAGCAAAGAGTTTCTTGAGAAAAAGGTACCTTTGCTCAAGTCAAATCAGACAAACCTACTCAGCTCAGTATGGGGGCTGGTGAAGTGTTTAATGATTTAAAAATGTTCCACATAAAAGTAGTTCCAATCCCATTCATCAAGATGATCCTGGTCAACAAAATACCATACATCTGCATGCTCAGTTCTAGTCTATGGACATTTAGAATTATGCAGAATTAAAATTATATTTTGTAATTTCTGATATAGCTGATCCACTGTTAAGCTAAAGTGCTCACATTTAATCATCTGATGTCATTCTGTCATGTGTTAAAACCAAGCTGGCCCAAGGGCTGAAATATTTCACAGGCTTGTAACTTAAAACTAACCAACTATACTATTTTTGCTGTTGTAAATAGCAGAAAATAAATAAAAGGATTTGGGCATTTTGGAATGAAAGTGATCAAGCCCTAAGAATACAGCCCACAACATAACAGTTCCCCTATGATTAGAATTAGAATGTTTGGTCTTTGTGATATTTCTATATTATTTCTCATCAAAGACGCTTTCACAAATTGAAAAATCTCTCCATTATACCGGTTGCAGTGCAGGCTCCTGAATCGATATATTCTTCTCTATCAGTTCCAGTTGAATGAGCAGGCTAGTGGCATACTATTAGGTTATTACAAAAACAAATCAGTCAGCAGAATTATTATTTTTTTTTTTAAATCTGGCTAAGGAGAATTAATAACCCTTGAGGAGAAATATGCAGCTGAATTTTCATCACCTTGCTGAGCCTATTTGACTGTCATTGTTGTTTATCACATGAACGTGAAAACATGAAAGTGCCTCAGATGCCACATGGAAGATTCAAAGAAAGGTTGAAAAAGCCCAAGACTGTCACAAGTACAGTCCTCCTTTTTCAAAGGCATACAGAGCCTGGGTGAGACAAATTATATAATGGTTCCTGCCATATAAAATGCATCATGGATTCAGCATATACACACCAACACACTCAAACACAGACACACACATACACATAAGGAATCTAAACACAGAGCTTCCACTTCAGAGTGCTCCTGGGGTTTTACCCTTGAAAGATTGGAACATGTGAGCATTTGATACAGTGACTGGCATCTTAGGATAAATCCATTAGCACAACGGAATATCAATTTGTAAGCTATAGTGTGTGGACTGGGGGCTGTGCAAAGCCCACGGCACGCACCTTTTATTTCACAGTATTTAGATCAAGACGTAGATAGGAAAGTGTCAGGGTGTGAGGTGGGGTAGGACCCAAATGCAGGAGAGATGCGAGGCATTGTAGAAACAAAGGGTTTTAATCTCAAACCGGGGAACAGATAGGGTACTCACACGGCACAGGTAGTAATGACAAGACAAAGACTGGACACAAAACAGAAACCTAAATACACAGAACCAAACGACACACAGGTGGACACTGACGCTAACGAGAACGAGACACAGGTGAAGACAATGACAGGGAAACACTAGGGCAGGGCAAAAAACTGAAACTGGGGGGGGCACGGCTGTGGCCGTGACAGAAAGACCAAACACATGGATGCATATGCAAGCTCTAGTGTGTCTAGTGTGCTCTATGTGCTTGTCATAAATAACAGGAGAATATGCAGACACCATGTACAGTATATTAGCCGCCTATTACTCAGTGTCTAGGAAATAACACTTATATCCGGTCTGCTGTCCACTGTGTCCGTTCTGCGTGATACAGTAGGCAGCCTCCTCCCTCCAGCCAGAGACGCCAGAGAAAGATTTAACGACCACATTTACATACATGTTTGCAGTATTGATCTCACAGGGATCCCACACGGTCAGCAAACTGGGAATCACCGCCATCAACATTAATGTTATTACATGCTGTATTTAGGAACAGGCTGGTAATAGCGTCACAAACGACTTTAATGACACACTCAGGGGTTACTGTTCTAACAACTTGAGTTAAATATGACTTACCAGATGCTCTTCAGTGAGGGATTGTAATTGAATGTTTGACAGAAGGGTAACACAAAACGAATCGCAACACCTGCAAGAACAACAACGTAGTTACTGTATATGTCCATACAGGGACCGCTATATTACAGAAATGAAAGCTATTATGATTTAGTGGTGTTACACAAAGGGAGGGACAAGGGGTTTAAAAAAAAAGTGTATGTGAGCATCAATCTTTTAAACAACTCTTAAATGACATCCAGTTAGGATTGCAAGATACTGTAAAGTGGTATGGACAGGATTGTAGGAGAGGTGATGCTATGCCACAACATTCTTAGTCATACTCACACATTGGGAACATCTCACACTGTTTCTTACTCCAGAACATTTCAAAGAAGAGCTGTACAAAGTCATCGTGTAGGTTTACGTTTTTTACATTTCAGGCTAGCTCAATTGTTGCACGCAACTCTGTTTGCAGGGTAATAATGTACCAGTGCAACAACTACAGTTTTGCAGTTACTCAATGTTTTTACAAACAGTTACCAACTATAATGGCAAACATCTGTGTGTTTGTCTGTGATTTAGTTACCGCTATCTTGAGAAACAAGCTCTGTGTGAGATAAAAAAAATGGCAGGTGTTTTCCTTAGGATCAAAGGACATGCCGTGTCACGTATGAAGTTGTTTGGATGAGCGTTGTGCTACAAATAAATATCAACTAGAGTTTACCGTCTAGATTTCAGCTCACATCCACTTCAAAAGCGTTTGTTGAAAACACAGCAACAAGACTAAAAAAAATGTACTAGTGCACATGGAACGGATATCACAAGACACAAACTGGGCAATTGACTGCACTTCATCAATGAACATTTCATTCCTCACATCGCCATCAGGGCAACATGGGGTCATAGAGTCATAATACAAGGTTATTCAGCAAATTGCTATTTGATTAGAAATAGAGAAATTACAAGAACATTCTAATTAACCTATGGAATGGTTGGTGAATTATTTTATCAGGCTAAGCTGCACTGACCAAAATAGCATAGACCTAGTAGGTCTATGTCACACATACAAACATTAAGAAGCATTCTAGGTCATCACTTAGATCTTAGGTTATCACAACACAATACTCTAACGGAACAAAAACAAATTCAAAACAAGCTGTCGAGAGATAACGGTGCGCTTACAAGAGCAGGAGCTGGGAGAACTGCAATAAAACAGACATGCAAGAGAGCCACAAGCCTGACATTTCTACCTGAGCCCTGTTTGTTCTCTTAGAAATGTGATGGGCATTTATTTCCAGCAGATCTGACACCTCAATGTATGAGTCCAAGATGGAGAGGGCCCATTCAAAACAAGTCTGCTCTGGCTTGTCATTCACACTCGACCACACACTCTTGGCTGACTCCCTGCAGCCATGCAGGGGGACACGTAGCACTGGTCAACAACACTGTGACACCAAATTGAAGCAGTCCCTCCGACAGGTTTGAGTAGACATGTCCTGTATGATGCTTTAAAGAGAGTTTCTTGAAAGGGCTTTTACATTCTTAATCTTCCTTAACCAGAGTATAGATGCATCGTGTCATCACAAATCAAGTTATCCCGTGGTCCACACCATCTAGTCCTCTTTTATGGTGGTGTGTGATGATGAATATTTTTTTTTGGCACCACCTCCAGATCCTGATTTGAAACAAATGGGAAAAAAAGCCCTCCTGAAAGAGCTCAACACATGCTACACTGTAGAACATGCATTGTAGCCCCTAGGAGGTATTGTCTGCTCCTCCCTAACCTTGCAGTTCAAGCTGAACACCTGGGTTGCACTGCGGCTTTGACGTCCATCTGGGAGACGAGCGTAGCGGCAGCATCTGGGAAACCCTGACATGGAGGAAGACGATGGGAGGAAGATGAAAACATATGGATGTGCATATTTGACGAGACGTGAGGACAACCCTGGGATGTTTTTCCACGGCAGGATGCCGCGATGCGTAAAAGGAGGCATGATTATCCGCCCTGCTCAGGCAGTGTATCCTTCCACCCTGCTTGGGAGCTGCCTTCACCTTGGTTCCATCATTGACCTTGAGTTACGAAATCTGTTCAGCTTTTGGTGAACATAATTGAATAGACATACCAGAGCTGTGTCCGTGAGAAGGAAGGCTTTCCATTATGCAGAAACATTTGTTATACTGTTGGACTAGAAACACAAATATACTGTACTTCATGAACACTTCTAAGCACTCTGGGGTGCCGCCTTCCTTTACTATTTAACTGACACATTTTAGCTGTCAAGACATCAAGAGCCTTTAGAACTACCATGTTCTACACATATGCAGGCATTTCCTTTATAAAGTTGTCCCAGTTGCCTGCAGTCTACCAATGGCACACTTCCCAGCAACACAGCCTTGGAGCTGCTAGCAGAGCAGTGAGTACCGGGAGAGTAGATTACAACTCTCTATGCAGTAGTTAAATGTTTGTGGTATTCTGTATCTGGCCCTCCGCTTTATCTCCAACTAAACACCCAACATTATCAGGTCTGAGCAGTGTATGTGTTTACTCCCTGAAGTCTCTCTTACTCGCTCTTACTCGCTCTCTCTCTCTTTTTCTCCCTCTCCCTCTCCCTCTCCCTCTCCCTCTGCTCAAATATTTACGACTGTCGAGATTCAGAACTCTTTACTTTGAATTGAAGTAATTGCTTGACGATTGAATTCAAAAATTCAAAGATGGTATTTGGTGGTTACGGCCCTGGTTTGTTACTACGGGTTCTATTGGTATTCCTCTAGTGATGTCATCTGAAAGTGTCCGTACTCCCTGCCTGCTTGTAAAGGACTGAGCCTTCCTGACCTGTGGACCGCTATTAATGAGAATCTATGCATGGGGCCTTATTAAATCTTAATGGCACCTGTCTGGATGCCTGTGGAATAAGGTCTCCACCAATCATCCACCCAGGGATGCTCTGATCTCCGGTGTGAAAGGACCTATGTGAGAACAGGTGCCTAAGTTATGATGAGGTGTCATCATTAAAACTCACAGGTCTGTTCAGTGTCAATTAGTTGGAAGAGTCCCTCTGTAGCATTCTACAGTTCCATTACTACAGCGTCGGTGGAAGGGAACTGTACTCACAGGTCTGGTTCTACACCTCTGGGGTCTGGTCACACTCATTGAGAACCTTGGGGTGAGTTTCGCGGTGATTGAATGCGAGTGTTGGTTTCCGTGGCGATTGAATGCGGAGTGCGCCGGTTTCCGTAGAAAGCAGCTGACATCACATAATCTGGATGAGGCTCCGGTCATCACGCCTCTTCCACCGCTTTCCCATCTCTGAGTCAGACTCGATGATGTATGTTCAGTGTCAGGGTGTAAACTATGACCTATTAGCTTTGATAAATGAGCAGAGGGCAGTTTGTCTCCCCCTGTTAGCTGCTCTGGTGGATGGTCCTCAGGCACATTGTGGGGCACGTCTTGTTAGTTTTGTGTTTTCTGTGCGTGTGTTCCGATTGTCCGTCTCTTCCTGTGTGTATGTGTATCTGCGTGTGTGCTTGATAGAGGGCGCATTGCGTGCCAGAGTGTCACCTTAAATAGCCGAGCCCTTGCACTGTCATGCATTATCTCGGAGAGAAAATGAAAGATGCTGAAGTGAGTACAATTGGGCACGACAATTTGCATTTAGAAGGAAAAGCTCCCTCACGTGATATCATGTATAGAGTATATATATATATACTCTATGTAATCTATAAGTAAAATACATGTTATATTTTTTGACCATCATTCAGTCAGTACAAATTCTTGAGACTGCTCCTTCCCTATGCTCGCTGTTTCAGAGCCACAGTTCTCTCTTAGACTAATCTCTACTCACTGTATTCGGAGCATCCTTGAAGTATCCTTCGGGCCATGTTTGACTCTCAGGGCTCCAGATTACCTCCCGGCCCTCTCTCCATCCTCTAAAGGTCTACTTTCAAGTGTGGATTACTCTCGGGGCTTGGGGTGGAGGGAGGGAGGTGGGGTGTGTGTGTGTGTGTGTGTGTGTGTGTGTGTGTGTGTGTGTGTGTGGGGGCGGTTACTGGACAGTTGTTATTTGTGTGTGTGTCTATGTGTGTTAGGGACCATTGGTAAGTGTCTACATTCCAGCCTTAAAAGAGAATAGGCATCTGTTTTGTGTGATTTTCTGTTGTGTTTGTGTACATAAATTCATGTGTGTGCTGGTTGGAGAGGCTGGTATGGACCAGATGTCAGATGAGCAAAGCCAGCACACCTTCCAGATGAACACACAGCCAGTCTGGGGATTGGAGCCTGAAGCCCTGAGGGCAGGCCTCGCTAGGAAGATCAGTACAGGCTTTGTAGAATTCCCAGGGATTATTTCCACCCAACAGTGTGTGTGTGTTTGTGTGTGTGTGTGTCTGTTTTCATGCCCTCAATGCCATTGCATTGTTTAGACATCTCCACAATGAATGTGTATTAATATAAAAGTTTCATTGCGATTTCCTTATTCACCACATGAAAGCCACATACTTATAGCTAGTATGCTGTTTGTTAAGTGATGAGTTTCTTGGGGCACTGTTTTTTACTGTATAACTGTGAATAATTGTGTTTAGCTAAACCAGGCAGTTGCCATGGAAAGGCAACTTCACTGAATGCTGTAATAATTGCAGCATTAGCATCAATGGCACAGTGGATGGGACTTTTCCCTCACATGAAACACGTTCAATATCCCTTTTATTCAAAGTTGCAAAGCCTTGCATTGATTGCCTCTGCTTTGTTTTTCTCTCAATAGCCGCAAACCCATTTCCTTAACTACTGATAACACTCTGGTGCTCATTCAGACACATATTCCACCGTGTGTGTGTGTATGTAGAACATAAGCTTTTCTCCTCAACATTCAAACATTCAGCATGTTTCAGTGCCATCTCTGGGATCCGTCAGTGATAAACCTGTCAATCACAAACGTTGACATAATCATTTCATTGGAATGTGTCCGTTTCAGTGAGCGATTGAGCTGTTTTATCGAGAACAATATGAAACTGTGATTTCTACATGCACATCTACTCATAAAATTCAAGAAAACAAAACAAAAATTACGAGTTTTTACGTAAACACTAAATAAAGGAAACACTGGTGTTGTTTCATCTGAAAGTATGCTTTGCAGAACGGTTATGAGTACAAAATGCTTCCATTTTGCCTTTTCTATATATTTTGCAGGCGATAGACCAATATGAAATAAATTGCCTCTCTGTTCCTGAGCAAACTTGTATAATGCAATGTCCTGGTAATATTATGTGACTAAAGAAACTCTCTTTTCAAAAATAACTGGATTTCTCTCCCCTATATAATGTCTGCAAAGGGAGTAAAGAAAGATGAATGTGGTAAATAAGCAGCACTATATTTAGCTTCCTGGACTGTTCTGAAATGAGTCAGACTTACTGCTTTGCTTTCCCCAAATGGAAGTCAAAACCATATTAAAGATGAAAAAATAATAACATCCGTAATTTCACAGTTCAGTCTCACAACGTGCTCCTTCACTTCTCCCAGAAATATCAACCATTTCAAGCAGTATTTGTATGTCCCCGGCTGTTCTGCCCTGGGAATGACCAAGAGCATGTGGCAGTGTTTAGGGCTGAAAGATGACAGTGGTGACGGAGGTTCTTCAGAAAGCGCTTGCAGGCTGCACCCCGGTTCCATGGGCTCTGATAAGATCCCATCAGACGCGATTATCACTGAGGTGCTTCTTCACAGCAGCTGCAGCTAGCAGGGATGGCCTGTCTCAGTGATAGAGGGGCATCTGACATCCTCTACCCCCACCGAAGACGAACACAGAAGATGAGCACAGTGATGAACACAGAGATAGAAAGGGGCTCATGCTTCTGATTTATATGTGTCTGTATCCTGATAGCTGGGCTGACTGTGTGGGGCCTTTTAAGGTGGTCTGTGGTCCTCAAACGATGTCCTCACAAGAGCAGGTCTGTTTGACTGTGTAAACAGATAATGTTTCACTGGCGTTATATAGGCGAAATAAGCCTAAATAATCATGCTAGTAAAGGAAGTGTGCTTTTGTATCCTCATTCGAAACGTAATATATCTCAAGTTTGTGAAGTGTTTTAGGGAGGCGACTGGGCTGAGTCTCTAGTTCTGCAGTGTGGCAGAGGCCCTGGGGATGTGGAACTGTCCACGGTGCTGAATTGAGGAAAACTACTTTCACTATCTAAATCTCAACCTCTGGTTAGGAAAAGCTTTCAGTTTGAGTGGTCACTCTCCGTGGTACTAAACATAGATCGGCTTTCTTTGCTGAATCTCTGTCCCTTATTTACCATTGAGGGGTAAAATACACATTCCAAATCAGTGTTTAGGTGCAGCTTGTTCTTCCTCTATAGACAGATTTTATAGTGTTAATCCAGGATTATATGAGAAATACTGCATGTCACAGTGTTAAATCCAGACTACCAGGCAGACTACTTCCCTCCATTTGGCTCTTTCTCCTGTTTAATAAAATCCTTCCAAGTTCTTCTTTGGCAAGATGGTTACTCTCTTTTCACAGAACGCAGACAACAGTGGATCCAGTGGCCTGCTGGAGACCTTTTACCCGGTGCCCTTGCTTCCCCACCAAGCATCGATCTTCTCTTGTTTGTATCCTACGGTAGTCAGGAAATTGATGCTGGAACTATAGTACCAGTTTCCTATTACTGACTTGAGTGATTGGCACAGCCACTGTTTCAACACCTCACTGAGAAACATGTAATATTCAATAGCCAGAGCCTTAGTCAGCACAACACAGGCATGCGATACAATAAAGACCAAGGCAGAGAACATTAGGCAGAGAAGTAACTCCAAAGAGGAGAGTGCAAGGCTGTCTGTCAGCACTTTCTTTGAACGGAGAATCACAGAAAATCGAGAGATCCGCTGAAAGGAATCCATAATGACTTGCGTGTTACATAGAAAATCACCTAATTATATTCCACTTTGGACTGTGCCCCATTGTGTTTTCAATCTAACGTGAGTATTAGTGCAATTCCTTGTGATTATCACTATTGCTCTAAATGCTTCTTCCTATGCAATGTGGTGTTCATGATTACCTTAACCAGAGCCACAAAAGGTGACCATAATCTGGCCCATGTGCATTAAGTGAGGTCACGCTAAGAAAAACACCAGTACATGTTTGATTATGTGTATGGAATACTGTACACTAGGCTTTGGCCCACAGGTTTTGACTGAAAGAACTGCTGATCCACATCCTGTCACTCAAGTACTAAACCTGGGATGACTAGACTAAACAAAACCTTTTAACTTCCTACTCTTTGTCTCTTACATTTTGGTCTCACATCCAACCATCCTCTACATCTACCAAGTAGATAGTAAATGTAAGCACACAGCAACATGTCTCATTGACTCTTGTTTAAATTGTACTACAGACGACCCCCCAGACCCCCACCCCCCTGCTTCCAACATGATATTTCACTCCTTGTACTTTTGAAAGAGTAATAGTGAAACTGTCGGCTGTACCTACTATATGCTCAGTGTTATGTTTCTCCTCACATCTTTCCTATATATTTGAGACAAATCCATGATTTATGTATGATGCAGTTATGCTTGGAGTGTCCCACCTCCTCGCCCTCTCACGCTTTCTCTTTTTCTCCCTCACTTTCGCTCACTTTCAATTGTAGGTTCCGTTCATCACCACCAGGGGCTTTCCAGACCGCGCAGTGTCCCTGTGTGTTCCTAAAGAGGAGTCCAAACCCGGCGTGGTGACAGAAGGAGTGCGTTGGCGCCGCTACCGCTGCTCATAAAGGGATTCATACCTTTGGAGAAACACGAGTCGGATAGTCAGGACTGCCCACTTCAACTTGACTGTCTTCATTCATACCACATCGAGTAGAAGGTAGGTTTTAAATATTCCTTAATAAAATTTGGTGTGACATTTGGTTCGGAAATCCATATAAAAAACAACTTCACTATGTCGGCACTACCATTTCTATCTGATCAAAGGACAAATAGGAAAATTAATATCGAGCCAGAAATGTGTAGCTTTGTGAGGAGGTTCAAACTCGTCCCCCCCCCAAAAAAAAACACTCTCATTATCTATGCACAATTAACGATGCAATTAGATGCAGCAACGGACTTGTTGCCATCCGCGAGACTGGAGCTTATACCTATTATCTTTTGGGGGCATTTGGTGTGGGCTGTATGCAATAATATTGTGTCCGATTCCGAATGTCACGGTGAAGTTGCTTGCAGTCTGAAAGAATGTTCTTGGCATTATTTTGCCTAAGAACTGTTTGTGAACAAAAGGCTTTTCTCGGCATGGGTGATTTTGATAATCGTGAAATTAATTAGGGAAAACTTGCATAAAAGGCAAATACATAGCCTACCAATAATGTTTTTGAAGATAGGCCAAATTTCAAGATTTAGGCTACTCTAA
Organism: Osmerus eperlanus; assembly: GCF_963692335.1. Classification (NCBI taxonomy): domain Eukaryota; kingdom Metazoa; phylum Chordata; class Actinopteri; order Osmeriformes; family Osmeridae; genus Osmerus; species Osmerus eperlanus. The sequence continues at coordinate 12,024,704 of NC_085018.1, read as the reverse complement.
CATCCTGAGATACCGGTACATTCACTCTAAAACATCAAAAGTTTCAAGGCTTCATTCGGAAAAATGTTCTCTCCATCAATAGTGTTTTCAATACGACGATGCTCTCAAGCCATGAGCATTTAGAGAAATATCTATGAAATAGGATGCACATGGAGCGTTACGTTTTAGGATGCTAAGAATATATTTATGAAGTGTCTGTAAGATAATCAAAGCAGTACTTCTAAGCAATAAAGGATATACTTATTGTATAATCGTGTTTACAATAGCCTATAATGTTTCATTATGTTGTAACACATGAAAAACACATGATGCGCCTTGCCGGCATATCAGCATGGAACTTCAATTTGTTCACGATATCATGCCATTGCATGACTGTATATAAGCTACATGAGTTTCCAAGTAGGGCACCGTAGGCTAACAAGTAAACAGGCAGCATACAGCCTGGAAGCTAAATCAATCTCATTAGTTGTAAAACAAACAACATTCCTTGTGAGGATTAATTTTTTTTCTTTTTCATCTCATAGTTTTACAAAAATGAATTAATGTAAAATGTCCTTCTTAATAATAGATGTATTATTGAACGCCCTCTTAAATTTTAATATGGTTATTTATTTTAATTTGGTTTCTGTTTTATATTACTATTATGTTATTTTGTTATTCAAATATTAGACTAAATGTTTTATATGTGCAGAGACATAGTCTAGTCTACAATCACCTTTAATGTGGAACTGCAGGGAACATTTCAGTTTCTGTGCAATTGAAATAATAAATAAATAAATATAAATATAACCCCCCCAAAATGTACTAAATTGAAATAAAATGTTGTTATCTCCAACCTCATATTCAACTTTGTAATGTATTTGTACTAAAGTATTTAGTTTGTGTAGTTTGAGGTGCAGGTAGTGTGTAGATACGTTAGGATGCTGTACCCCATGCAGGCTTATCACTCTTCATTCCTTTCACACTGCACGTGCATCGACTAACAGTTTAATTTGTTTCCTTGCCTTTTGTCTGCCTTTATACAGTACTGTGATTTATGCAATACTAACATGGTTTGTCTGTTAAGTGCCACGTCTTTGCACTAAATCTCAGATTCAGGTCCACAATACCTTAGGCTTTACCAAGAGCACTTATTTCACGTGGGTTTTCACATAACTCATCATTTTAATTCAGAATTTTAATTCCTATTTTAGTGTCTCTATGCTGCTGTTTCAGGCTGTTGATCCATTCAAAGAAAGTTTGATTAAATGTTCCGTCATGTTTGTCTTGTGGAATGCATTGTGTGTTCTTGCCAGTTATTGTTCTCCAGCTCTCTTTCCTGTTCTCCTTGACATCGCTCTCGTATTGCTGTGATCAGATGAATGTCCAATCAGCTCACTAGTGAGCTGTTCTCAATGGGAGCCACACTAGCAAGACGTAGTGTTTTATTTTCCCTGACCTCTGATCAGCCCAAGCACATTTTTCTCAGCTTCTGTTGGTGGTGCGCAGGACCCCTCTGCCCCTGGACCATCAGAATTAAATACAGCCTATTCCCAACAGGGGGGACTCGTGCTTAGTTCATATCAGTCCGATTTGTGAGTGTTTTCGCTTTAAGTCAGGATATTACCGTTTGTCCTTGATAGAGGTGAGAAGTTTCCAAGTTCACTCCTTAAGTGTTTTGGGGGGAGGGTTGAGGTTGTGGGAATGTGTGTTGGGGATGCTAGGTCTTCCTTGTATTCCATTTATCCAGCACTTAATTGGTCATTGGGAAGCCAAGTCAGAAGCCTCTGTCTCACTATCCAATCAATGGGTTTAATTTTCCAATTAAATGCTGATCCGCAACAGGAATCAGCAAACGTCGCATTGCCCCGGGGAATGGCCTTGACCCCCATCGACCCTGCTACAGAATTCATTTAGCTGGTTACAATTTAGGAAGGAGTTGGTAGTTTTAGAGCACTGTTGGTAACTGTTATGTAGCCGCACATTGAATTACAGGTTAAATACTTAAACCTGTAAGTGGTAAAAAAACAGTATATTACCATTTTATTATAGCATACATTAGAAATATTTGGTTGAAGTTATGGGAGATATCAAATGGTTGTGAAGCTCATAATGTTTCTCAATCTACGTAGGCAAACATATCTACAACACAGTAGTTTAATACCAGCTAAACATGTTTTTCAAAGTGACTAATTGGATGGAAGGCTGCAGATATCCCATTAACTGCTTTTTGGTGTGGATGCTTCTCTTAACAGTTGGTATTCAAAACACATGTATTAGCCAGAAGTGAGAATAAGATCATTTAGCAAAGGAATAATACCACAAGTGATCATGGTGCACATACACTGTAGCTTAAAAAATATATAATCATATATATGTATATCCCTTGTGTTATCTTCGGGTCATTCTGACCCATCAGTCATTGTGACCCACCGTTGTATTGCGACAACTTTACCGCATACAAAAACAAACTGAGGAATTTTCTTTTAACCGTCGGGCTGTCTCAGACCCCCCACATTGCGAAGGTTAAAAGAAAATGATATTTATTTGTTTTTGTATTGGGTAAAATTGGGTAAACACAACGATGGATTGTTGTGAACCTTTGGGTCAGGTGACCTGAAGGCAGCACAAGGGATATATATACTATATATGATTGATTTACTACAGTAGATGATATATCTGGTGATGTCATTATCAGTTCCATGGTAATATCACACATCTGCCAGTACAAATTAATGTCCATTACACCTGGGTCTCTGCATTTCTCCTCCAGTCGCCTGAAGTCTTCCTCTAACCAGTATGCACATTTCAAGGGCCATGTAGCAGTAACCCAGATCCCAGATCCAATCCGTTATGGATTTATTGTGATTTATGTACCGCAACATTCCTGGATGCTTGCAGCTCCGGCGCTAGCCCCAGCGTGAGGCCAGACTCCAGGCTAGCTCCCACTCGTCCACCACCACCGACTCTCTGATAAATGGTTTAGAGGAAGCAGTCCACCGTCGTGAGACATTGATTACCGTTTACCATGCTGGGGGTATAAACCTGGTGTGAAGGGGAGGGTGAGGAAAGGAGAAGGAAAGGAGGGTGGGAAAGATGGAGGGAGGTAGATAGATGTAGCCGTGGGGGCTGTAAAGATGACGGATATGGAGTGACAGATGAGAGAGGGTTTATGACTCCAAGAGAGGAGACCTATTAGGTTGGTTAATTGATCTGGATCTGTGGTTAGTACAACCCCAGGGCTCTACCTCCCTGTCTCACACCTGCTCTGGAGACCATTCAAAGCCAGAGATCAGTAGAGGGGGCTGGGTTTGTGTCCTCTAACCCCCCCCCCCCCCCCCCCACACACACACCTCCCCCGCCCAATACACTTGTGCACTTCTCACTTTGATTCAAAGGGAAAATGCAGGTGAGAGAAGTAAAGTTATGCAGGATAAGTGATGCAGCAATGCAGCATTATTTATTACTGTGTGGCAACCGTTGAACTGAATGGGTGGGAGCCCTTTCTGTCTCTGGGTAGCCAGGCACGGCTCAATTTATATCTGGGCAGCAGTCATTGGATTTCAATTGCAGTTACTCGGGTCTGAGAAGGTTTTATACCTCTAAATGCTCTTTTTATTTGCTTTGACTGGAACATTGCTTCAGGTCCTCCCTCCACTATAATCACCCGGAAGACTTGGCAAAACCTATGCACACTCAAGATGTCCATTGACAGAAAAAGCCTGAAATGAGATTCATGATGTGACTCTTGACAGAGGGACTCAGGTGCTGTGGCTGGCACAGGGGTTTGGCTGCAGAACCGAGAGCACGTTAGCCAGAGGTTCACTGTCTGACGCACCAACGTTATTTCCAATCTAAAGATTTTCGACTCTGAAACAATTAAATCAAACATTCACTATAAATTGGGATTTGATATAGCCTATTGATATATTTTGTATTTATTGGCATCATCCAGGACTGTTCAGATTGTTCTGTTACTTGTGACCCTGTCCAGAGACCCCGGTATCTAAACTGGGGAGTCCATGATGAGACACACTGGTGCATATTTATAACCCCTGGATTAATGACTTTGGGAAATTCAAGCTAAGACATGCATCAACCAGTAGATACAGAGTGGGTATTTTTTTCTTCAAACAGAACAGAACTAAATCGTGATATTTTGCTGTTGGAGTCAGTCAAATACATCAGTGAAGTGAGTAGTGATTCAGTCAGTGTGATTATCTGGTATTATCCATCAGTGTGTCTCCATGGCAATTCTGCTCAGGGGTGGACAATTGGCCTTTCTAGGACTGGAGAGCTGCAGATTGAAAGTACACATACCTTCCTCGTAACAGTGAGAAACTAGTTATTGCTGATGATAAATATGATGTATTTTAGCTGATCTTGACAAAAGCACAACCGGCAACACATGTAGCCACAGGACTGGGTTGGGACTCCATGGAGTGAATAACACAGCCACAACTGCAACTGGACAGCTGCCAGCCTTTAGGCTTTGTGCTTCCCAGGTCTGGCCAGTTAGGCTTCTACCGTGTTCCAGACCTTGCTCAGTGCTGCTAAAATGCTGCCCAGTCATTCTATGACAGAAGTGTGGCCCTGTTGCCCATTGTGGAGCATCCTGTCGAGCTTTGTTCATCGTTGCCCTGATTCAGAACACTGAGACCTCCCTTGGCCCCCATGGTCCTCTGGAGACCGGGTCTAGGCAGCTGGTGAATTTATATAGAAAAATTGACAGTCAGTATAAAAATGGCCACAGTGCCGATGCAATGAAAGAATAAATACAAATGTAGACCCAACAGTGCTGGCTCAAAGACCCTGCAAGGGAACAGGTGTTGAAACCGGGTCTGTCACATTATTGTCTTCTTCGTGTATTAGAGACATCGACAGAGATGAAGATTTGAATGCCTTACGCCTACGATAATCACTTAGCTGACACAACTTACCTTCGGCTCTGAAGAACTGTTGTTAGCCAGCTTTGTTCTGTATCTCTGTTTATCGTGTTTCCCTTCCGATCCTGACTTCCAGCGGTCTAGATCACAGCCAACAGAGCCGTCAACTCCTCAACAGCTCCAACACATGATACTGTAGAGTTGTTGCTTATCACAGGGTTCACTTGGGAAAAGGATATCTGAACCTCATGGCTCAGTAACAACATAATACAACTGAGACAAGTGCCAGGACCAGTGTTGATGACCAACTGGACTGAAATAACTCGAAGGCGAAATAAGTGCAGATTTAAACGGATGTCTCCTGTGCACCACCCTGACAGACCATAAAGATCCTTGGAGGATTTGCCCTCAGAGATACAGCTGACATAGTCTAACTAAGTTGAGATACTTGATATCTGCTCCCGTGTCAAACTCACAGGCTAACTACTATTCAGCTTCAAGCATACCAGACTGTCCAGACACATCTGCCTGCCTGCTGGACCTGCCTTGTGCCCTCGTCCACCAGCCCACCCCAACCCTAGTCTTTCTTTTGGTATTCTCTTTGTCTCTCGCAACACCCTGCAACATTTTGCCCAGCCTCGGGTTGGCTGTTCGTCTGCCTAATGACCACTAAGGTGTCACGGTGAGTCATGGTGATGACATATGGAAGCTCTGTGTACCACCCAATTTGGGCCCTGGGGTAAAGGCCTCAACCCTGGCCCTGTACAAATACACATCCCTCACATTCAACCCCGTACAGCTGAGATTGGAGGAAAACTACACTGAGCAGCACTCCACAAGGTGTGCGAAGCTGAGGTAAATGAATGCACATCCCACAGCACTTTCCACTGGATGTGCCACTTCACTCTTCATTACTTCTTGAATTGGAAAGTTCACAGCCCTTCTTATGTTTGTGCTTGTGTGTGTAATGTAGAACAGTGGGAGGGATAAAGACACTGACAGAGAAAGTGGGAGAGAGGAAGTCAGAGAAATGTGTATATATATATAGATAGAAAGGTTGACAGAGAGAGAGAGATGGAGAGAGAGAGAGAAAAAGAGTGTGCCTCCGTGTGTTTCCACCTCTCGCCATCCACTGTGGCTCAGGTGTGGGAGGTGTGGGAGGATGAATTCGGCTGGATCTGGAGTGGGTCCATATCAGAGAGCCACATTCTGAATGTACGCTTCCAAACTCTGCCAGAGTATCCGAAACACAACAAACACAAGGCTAGGCATGCTTTGAAACACCTTTCTGTGGTGGGTTGTTGCCCCTCCGTAGCTCTAAGAAGCGTTGGCTCGGTGGGTGAAGGAGAGCCTGGGTAGATTTAGAGTACTAACTTTTACACAGTGAGTTATTTGACTATGATAGAATTGGCTTATGAAAGGCTTACGCTGTTTGAATTGGTTTGCATGGTTTAAGTGTCTTGCTGATTGTTTTGGTCTGTGATTTATATATTTATCTATCTCTGTACATTGCTCTATTGCCTGTGTGTTTCCTCACACTGGTGTGAGAGTGTGTGGGAATGTGCGCTTGTTTCTGTGGATGTGTGTGTGTGTATGTGTGTGTGTGTGTGTTTGAACTGCTGAATCCGCCTATCTGTGAACAGGAGTTATGATATGACGACGGCACATCTGTTTTTAATGGCGCACAGCTGCATGCGCACAGAACAGTAATCCGGGACACGTTGGGATTTGTCCTGATGATGCATATCTTTGGGAGATTAAGGCTTGTGTCTGGTTGTGTAGCTTTATTGTGGCTCTGCCTGCGCCTCCTCTTTGTTTCTGCAGCATAATGGGCTTTGTAAGTTAAAACCCACGAGACACAACAGTTCTTCACTGAGCTGGGGATTGCGAAAGCGTCCCAGTTTGGAGCGCTTCAAACTCTGATTGGAATACAGAGAGCGCTGGATTTTTCAGCGCGGAATGACATTAATCGCCACGGCGCTCTTTCTCTTCCCGTCTTCCCTTTGCATTTTCACTCACCTCAGTCTGATGAGGTTCCAATTCCTATGGATTTGCATACTCAACACTGGGCTCCCCTGATCAAGCTTTGCAGGCTAGGAAGAGATGGGTTCAAGGCAGCAGTTCATTCATAGATTACTACATGTCTAATCTGGTTTCCCAGCAAATCACACTTGATTTCCTCAGGAGGGCTCGTTCTGACAGTCCCATGGCTGCGTCTACTTAGCGCCTTCGGTCTGGCGATGGTGCTCCTGTCTGGTGGGTAGCTACAGTATGGCGAGCGGGTGATTGGATTCCCAACAGCAATGTGAATCCATGTATGTGCCGGCGGACAGTATGACAATGTGGTGAAAATCAGGCATTTTTTAAAGCACGGTGTGGATGACACACATGCCGGTGGCACCTTTTGTTAGGTAGGACTTAATCTGAGAATCTGTTAATCTGTCACATGGCAATAGTTAATGGCCAATATAGCAATAAATCACACTTTATTAGACATTATTGCTTAAATGGTACTTTGTTTCTACTCTGTAGGTACCTGGTACTTGACGTAATTAACTGGCTGTGAAATTGAGTGTTAGCGAAACGCTGAGGTTTGGATCACCACAGTAGGTTAGTTCATTAAAAATATTCAACTGAAAATAAGAAGCCAGTGGTGACAGTAAGGCCCCCCATTAAGGAGTGTCATGGAGGAAAAGCTGGAAGAAACCCACTGCTTTTCTTCATCTTCATCTCTTTTTTCTGTATTGAGGGTTGGGGGTTGCAGTTTAGCTTCAGAAATCTGCAGTCACGACCCAAAGAAATACACGCTGCTTGTAGGAGTTTTCTTTGTATCAGCTTGTTTAATGATAAACAGGGATACATAATACTAAGTTTGTCATTCCTTTTTTCCAGTTACCTGTGTGCAACAGTATATCAATTACAGAACACATTGGATGAAACAGATAATGGTTGATTAACTGTGACCTTTGGTACTGCAATCAGCTCCCCCAACTTCAGAAGTAAAATTAAAATGACATTTTAGAAAGATGGTTATGAAGGTACCGTAATTGGTTCAGGGACCCTATTTCACAAGACAATGAAATAAATAACATAATTGTACTTGTGAGGATAAGAACCTGAGTTTAATTACGACTTTATCTTCTGAGGTTCAGTGTAAAGGCTGATTTTGTTTATGGCGTCTGGTTTATTCTTCAAGACGGCCTGTAAAAAGACTGATAAACAGTCTCTGTTTAATGCTGTGCCCCTCAGCTCGTATTGATAAGGTCCACCTTGCCATAAAATGTAAACTGTCTGGTCCCCTGCTGTTTTTCTTACCTCAGGCTAGTCTCACCTACCGTACTGCACGGCCAAGTAGCTGATCCAGAACCGTTTGATACCAGTTACAGCACTACTGCTCCTAAACCAACTACCACAAAGACCATATCACCCGACTTCCATTCAGCTATGACGGTGTTTGACAGTTCCCAGATTTCTGAGGTTGTTTTCAAACAGAAATGACTCTAATCAAAGTTTTTTGATGCTGGGCTGTACCCTGTAGATGTATTAATCTCTTGCGGGTGTTGGTTAACGCTAACACACAGGTGAGAGAACATACTGTAGCTTTCTCTTAAGACAAGAAGGGGTTTTCTCAGCCTGCAGTTACTTAGATGCTGTCTAAACAGAGGTCCACACACAGTATAATGGTGTCTGTTATCAGAATCAGAATATTGTGATGTGGACCATCATAGACAGTATTGTGCTCATATGTAGGTCATGGAGATAAATACATGGACTGGAACACTGTCACTGTTTTCTACCACTGTTCTTTCTCAATAAATGGGCCTAATTAGATTGTTGTTGTTATGAAAATACAATGTTCAGTGTGCTGCATTGTGGTTCCAGAGATATACAGTACTGTTCTTGGTTTAAACCAAGGCTGTCTAAACCTGTTGCCCTCCAACCGTAATGCAGCACACACGATTGTAACATTTAGCTGGTTGATAAATGAAATAAGCTGAGGTTGGAGTGGACATTCAGGAAGATTGGAACCAGGTTTGGCAGTGGAAATCTGTATTCATCTGCTTCCGTATGTAGGTAGGTAGGTTGATCATGCTTCGCTGTTTGTTTTGATGCCATCCATTAATTAGCTGTCCCAGCAATTAGGATAGTGTGTGTGTTGTGGTGGACTACTGAGGCTTCTCCAAGCATCCAGACTGTGCTGTTCTCCTCCCAGCCCTGTGTGACTCAAAGTTAGGTGGGGGGGGTGCGCCTTCTGGTCTGTCTGCAGCCCCCCCCATCTAGATGCGGCCATCCAGCTCTATGGGCCGTCCAGGTTTCTAATTGTGTCTCCGCCAGCCGCATATTAAGGAGGCAACGTGTCACAGATGTTTAATGTGCCTCCAACTGCTCCGCACAACAGGTGGTCCTGTTCAGATCTGCTGTCGCCAAATGAGAAATATAGACGCCGTTCTCGCAGATTGCCGTGGAAAATGGAGGGCATTAAAGGCGATGGAATGACGATAGATGTGTACAGGTCTGCTGTGGTCATGTCTCAGCTTGGCAGGGGGAGGGGAAGCGATGAGAAAGTGGTGGGGGAGGGGGGGTTAGGCCCCACTTGTCACGTCCGACAGATGTCATAGTATCGCATTCAGAACTGTGACTTGCTGTGATTTGTACAAAGGGGTGAAACACAAGAACACTGTACACCGAAATATCAAAAACTGTAAATTATGCGGGTAACAACCACCTTTAAATTAATTATGTCTTTGTTATTGTTGTTGCAGCAGCACAGTATCCTTGTGAATAGTAATGTATTTTGTACTCATCATTGAACTAATATAAAAGAACAATAAGTGCTCAGAGCAAACTAACGTGACTTACTCCATGGCTGTAAAATGTTGCATTATTTAATGAAAAGATGCATGGTGAGTTGGAATGCATGTAAGTAATTATAATAAGAGATTGCTCGGCACTGTAAATATCAGGAGTAAAAAAATAAATACAAAATAACAAGGCTTTTCAAAGGCCAGGCTAATTTTATCCACGTCATACCTCATGCAACTTGCTGGGATTGACAGGGGAGGAAAACACAAAATGTCAGTGCCTTTATGACATGTAGCATTTCTCCTGAGAGCGCTGGGGACACTGGAACAGGAAGAGACAGTACAGCTGATAATGGCAGATGAAAAATCCTCAGATGAGTCCTGGTGGAATGAAAGCTCCCAGTTTGTTTACAACTCTTATTGGATTGAACACACAGTGAGTGTACATTAGGCCTTTTAGACTGTTTCCAGGTCATCCAACGCAGGAGAGTATAATTATATAAAACGGCAAAACATGTCACAGGTATGTGTGTTACGTAACCCGGATACTTTGCATAATACAGACAATAAATGTCTAAATAAAAACCAAAAAGAATGTCAAGACAAAAATGTATTGATTGAATTTTAATACTGTTCCTTTGTTTCCGAGATCTCTGTTTAACAACTTATATTTCCTGTCCTTATGTAAAGGTGGTTTGAGTCTGGGACTGTTAATAGGCATCGGTTATTCCAGGCACAGTAGGGCTGTTAGTCCCAGGGGGTCAGGTCCCCGTGACAGATCCATAATTCATGGTTCAACCTGGGATTGTAGAGAGCAGTGACACCTGATCTGGGAGAATCAAACAGGGCCAGTGAGTGCAGTGCCCCCTGGGAATCTCCAGGGGATCTCTGGGAATCCAGGTGGAGTTGAGGGTTTCGGTGTGTGTGTGTGTGTGTGGGTGCGTGCGTGTTTTTATGTATACCTGAGGCTTATATCCAAAAACGTTTTCTGGTCTTCAAAACTTTCTGGTCTTGGATCCCAGTGTCTCACATACTTTTGATCACACAAAAACCTAGCTGTGGTATTTTGTGTTTAACGTATTTTTCTGTATGCTGGTAGAGTGGAGTCCAGAAATTAGACCACAGCAGACAGTGGCTTACGAACAGAGATTAGTGTTTACTGGAGTTCCAGAACTGGGAGAGTTCCAGGATCCTAAACCCCTTATTGGCTCATACTGTCTATCACAGTTTTACAGTAGGTCAAATGTATTCAACAATCTTTCCAAGTTTCCCCTGATGTCAAGCTGGCCCATGGCATGGGTCAAAGACCAACCATGGCATCCTACTCAACTGCCAATAAGTGAAAGGTGGGCTGTGGACCTACCGACCAGACCACTTTGCCAGTCTCCCATTGATAAAGTCTTCTATTAATAAGAGGACATTTTGTTAGTGTTGAGTACCTTACAGAAAATGGAAGTGGAAAGCTGAGTTATCACAACTTACATTTTACATTTACATTTATGCATTTAGCAGACGCTTTTATCCAAAGCGACTTCCAAGAGAGAGCTTTACAAAAGAGCATAGGTCACTGATCATAACAACGAGATAGCCCCTAACATTGTGAGCAGCCAAAACATGAAGCATACATTGTGGAAAACCAAATGAGTGCCAAAGGGAAGAACCATAAGAGCATGCAGTTATACAAGTTACAATTGAACAACATGAAACTCCCCACAAGAGTGCAAGAGTGTACCTGTAGAAAAAACAATCAACAGTAAAATATTTCACAGCGAGTACAAGAATTTGAAACCATTACAACTAACCAACAAGAGCAACAAATCTTTCAACTTGTCAGAATAACAAATAATATATTTGGCTGAGTGTATTTGTGGTTCGTTACCATAGCTCGGGATAAAACAATGCATACCAAATCAGAGGCTGTTGGTGTCAACCTTATTACTATTCAGGAGTGTGAATGACAAGGCATTCATTCTCATGCCAAGCCTGGCATTTCAGCTAAGCCAAGGGGCCCAAAAGGGAAATATTCTAGAATTGGGTAGAATATCTGCACAAAATCCCCGAACATCATTCAGTAGTGTATAATGTAGGAGCAGAAACCAACATCCTCCTAATAAGAATCTATCAGCTCACCTCACACATCTGTGCTTGCATACATTAGAATTTAGCAATAAAAATAAACTGTAAATCATAAGGGGGTGGGCTGGGGGGAGGGGGGCAACTTTGAATTAACTCCCGTCTCTGTGTCGGTCGGTGGGCAGGAAAGCCCTCAGCAGTACCCTTGAGATAAATCTTCCTTGGTGACTTTTGCACCCAAGCTCCAGTCATTACTATCTTGTTGGTGCGTGTAATGTTCTCCCGAGCAATTATTTAAGCTCATTGGGAAGCACAGCCACAGCCTCACAAGATGACACCCAAGCTCATTTCCTAAGCAAAGAAGTCAACTTCCCTTACAACTATCCATTTAGACAGTCACAGAGGCTGGCCTATTTACATCCCCCCTACCTCCCCTCCTCGTTCCCCTTGAGGGAGAACCTCTTGTTTCTACCCCTAGCTTTCAAGGAACAAATGGGTTTCCTTTGATCTTGAACATTCTTAATTTGAGTCAGGTCTCCGCGTTTTCTAATGAGATAATCTTTAGCTTGTTACTACATGCGTTAATGTTCACAATCAATCTCCCAATACTATAGCATGGCGGGAGTTCACAGGGGTATTCTGCATTATAACACCTTTTTATGTATGCAAAGTCTCTGTATTTGAATTTGTGCTGGTAATGATGTGTCATGCTTATGCATCGTAGTCTGAATGGATAACCCCAGCAGAAGGAGGTCGGTGGAGAATAGTCCCCCTGCAGAAGGAGGTCGGTGGAGAATAGTCCCCCTGCAGAAGGAGGTTGGTGGAGAATAGTCCCCCTGCAGAAGGAGGTTGGTGGAGAATAGTCCCCCAGCAGAAGGAGCTTGGTGGAGAATAGTCCCCCTGCAGAAGGAGGTTGGTGGAGAATAGTCCCCCTGCAGAAGGAGGTTGGTGGAGAATAGTCCCCCAGCAGAAGGAGGTTGGTGGAGAATAGTCCCCCTGCAGAAGGAGGTTGGTGGAGAATAGTCCCCCAGCAGAAGGAGCTTGGTGGAGAATAGTCCCCCTGCAGAAGGAGGTTGGTGGAGAATAGTCCCCCTGCAGAAGGAGGTTGGTGGAGAATAGTCCCCCAGCAGAAGGAGGTTGGTGGAGAATAGTCCCCCAGCAGAAGGAGGTTGGTGGAGAATAGTCCCCCAGCAGAAGGAGGTTGGTGGAGAATAGTCCCCCTGCAGAAGGAGGTTGGTGGAGAATAGTCCCCCTGCAGAAGGAGCTTGGTGGAGAATAGTCCCCCTGCAGAAGGAGGTTGGTGGAGAATAGTCCCCCAGCAGAAGGAGGTTGGTGGAGAATAGTCCCCCTGCAGAAGGAGGTTGGTGGAGAATAGTCCCCCAGCAGAAGGAGGTTGGTGGAGAATAGTCCCCCTGCAGAAGGAGGTTGGTGGGGAATAGTCCCCCAGCAGAAGGAGGTTGGTGGAGAATAGTCCCCCAGCAGAAGGAGGTTGGTGGAGAATAGGCCCCCTGCAGAAGGAGCTTGGTGGAGAATAGTCCCCCTGCAGAAGGAGCTTGGTGGAGAATAGTCCCCCAGCAGAAGGAGGTTGGTGGAGAATAGTCCCCCAGCAGAAGGAGGTTGGTGGAGAATAGTCCCCCTGCAGAAGGAGGTTGGTGGGGAATAGTCCCCCAGCAGAAGGAGGTTGGTGGAGAATAGTCCCCCAGCAGAAGGAGGTTGGTGGAGAATAGGCCCCCTGCAGAAGGAGCTTGGTGGAGAATAGTCCCCCTGCAGAAGGAGCTTGGTGGAGAATAGTCCCCCAGCAGAAGGAGGTTGGTGGAGAATAGTCCCCCAGCAGAAGGAGGTTGGTGGAGAATAGGCCCCCTGCAGAAGGAGGTTGGTGGAGAATAGTCCCCCTGCAGAAGGAGGTTGGTGGAGAATAGTCCCCCAGCAGAAGGAGGTTGGTGGAGAATAGTCCCCCAGCAGAAGGAGGTTGGTGGAGAATAGTCCCCCTGCAGAAGGAGCTTGGTGGAGAATAGTCCCCCAGCAGAAGGAGGTTGGTGGAGAATAGTCCCCCAGCAGAAGGAGGTTGGTGGAGAATAGGCCCCCTGCAGAAGGAGGTTGGTGGAGAATAGGCCCCCTGCAGAAGGAGCTTGGTGGAGAATAGTCCCCCTGCAGAAGGAGGTCGGTGGAGAATAGTCCCCCTGCAGAAGGAGGTTGGTGGAGAATAGTCCCCCAGCAGAAGGAGGTTGGTGGAGAATAGTCCCCCAGCAGAAGGAGGTTGGTGGGGAATAGGCCCCCTGCAGAAGGAGCTTGGTGGAGAATAGTCCCCCTGCAGAAGGAGCTTGGTGGAGAATAGTCCCCCAGCAGAAGGAGGTTGGTGGGGAATAGTCCCCCAGCAGAAGGAGGTTGGTGGAGAATAGTCCCCCTCCAGAAGGAGGTTGGTGGAGAATAGTCCCCCTCCAGAAGGAGGTTGGTGGAGAATAGTCCCCCTGCAGAAGGAGGTTGGTGGAGAATAGTCCCCCAGCAGAAGGAGGTTGGTGGAGAATAGTCCCCCTGCAGAAGGAGGTTGGTGGAGAATAGTCCCCCTGCAGAAGGAGGTCGGTGGAGAATAGTCCCCCAGCGGAAGGAGGTTGGTGGAGAATAGTCCCCCTGCAGAAGGAGGTCGGTGGAGAATAGTCCCCCTGCAGAATGAGGTCGGTGGAGAATAGTCCCCCAGCAGAAGGAGGTTGGTGGAGAATAGTCCCCCAGCAGAAGGAGGTTGGTGGGGAATAGTCCCCCAGCAGAAGGAGGTCGGTGGAGAATAGTCCCCCTGCAGAAGGAGGTTGGTGGAGAATAGTCCCCCAGCAGAAGGAGGTTGGTGGAGAATAGTCCCCCTCCAGAAGGAGGTTGGTGGAGAATAGTCCCCCTGCAGAAGGAGGTTGGTGGAGAATAGTCCCCCAGCAGAAGGAGGTTGGTGGAGAATAGTCCCCCAGCAGAAGGAGGTTGGTGGGGAATAGTCCCCCAGCAGAAGGAGGTCGGTGGAGAATAGTCCCCCTGCAGAAGGAGGTTGGTGGAGAATAGTCCCCCAGCAGAAGGAGGTTGGTGGAGAATAGTCCCCCTCCAGAAGGAGGTTGGTGGAGAATAGTCCCCCTGCAGAAGGAGGTTGGTGGAGAATAGTCCCCCAGCAGAAGGAGGTTGGTGGAGAATAGTCCCCCTCCAGAAGGAGGTTGGTGGAGAATAGTCCCCCTGCAGAAGGAGGTTGGTGGAGAATAGTCCCCCAGCAGAAGGAGGTTGGTGGAGAATAGTCCCCCTCCAGAAGGAGGTTGGTGGAGAATAGTCCCCCTGCAGAAGGAGGTTGGTGGAGAATAGTCCCCCTGCAGAAGGAGGTTGGTGGAGAATAGTCCCCCAGCAGAAGGAGGTTGGTGGAGAATAGTCCCCCTCCAGAAGGAGGTTGGTGGAGAATAGTCCCCCAGCAGAAGGAGGTTGGTGGAGAATAGTCCCCCTCCAGAAGGAGGTCGGTGGAGAATAGTCCCCCTGCAGAAGGAGGTCGGTGGAGAATAGTCCCCCTGCAGAAGGAGGTTGGTGGAGAATAGTCCCCCTGCAGAAGGAGGTTGGTGGAGAATAGTCCCCCTGCAGAAGGAGGTTGGTGGAGAATAGTCCCCCTGCAGAAGGAGGTTGGTGGAGAATAGTCCCCCTGCAGAAGGAGGTTGGTGGAGAATAGTCCCCCTGCAGAAGGAGGTCGGTGGAGAATAGTCCCCCTCCAGAAGGAGCTTGGTGGAGAATAGTCCCCCTGCAGAAGGAGCTTGGTGGAGAATAGTCCCCCTCCAGAAGGAGGTTGGTGGAGAATAGTCCCCCTGCAGAAGGAGCTTGGTGGAGAATAGTCCCCCTGCAGAAGGAGGTTGGTGGAGAAGTCCTGTGTGTGTTTGTTGCTGCAAGCTCCCCGTCTTCCGGTGCGTTTGTTCAATGTCGTCGAACAGTGCTTCCATTGAAGGTCAGGTGCCTCTTTTTAGTTAAACACTTGTCTTTATCATACACGGCTTCTCAAATTGTTGTTAACCATGTCAAATGGTTTGTGAAAAACATTTGAGTAGAGTATTTTTTTTTTTATGAGCTGGTTTGTCTCATTAGCATTTTCAGATTACCTTAGATGATCTTAGAAAAAGGTTCATGACCAGATCGATACTGTAAAAATACCATAGACCCAAATTCAGACATTTGGAGACATTTAAGTCTCATGTGGGACTTTGTCTTAAGAGAGGCTGGTTTCAAAGTCTTTGTTTCTTATGGTTGCTGGTAGCTGACTTGGTTCTTTAAATCTGCTAAAGTAAGAGAAGAAAAGCTAGCATCCGATAATTAATACATTCGAGCTACAAAATTTAGTATGGACCCTGGACAGAAGACTGTAGCTTTAGTTTGGTTTTGGATCCTGTTATCATCCCCTCCAGTGGTTTTATGCTGGAACACAACATACGTTTTTTGACAAATTGTCTATTTGGAAAAGGAATGATCTGACAGAAAGAGAGTCACTTAGACTTAACATGAGCTGTATTGACTTTACAGAACAAGCTCAGAAAATGGAAGTAACTGAGCAGATGACAGCAAATCAAATTCATGTGTTGGCCCATGGTGACCTGTGGTCAACACATTGACCTCTCCTCACCTCTCATCTCATTAATGCCAAGCAAGAGATGAATGTGTTTGACAAGTCAGTGAGCAAAAAAAGGGCATTAATTGCCACTCAAAGCAGAGGGCTATCATGGGAGCCCTTGGTGTGAGAAAATGTCACACCCACAGACCTACGAGGCAGCATGCAGGCATGGCGGAAGACTGCGATACTGCCTCCACCGACTTGGCCAAGGCTGAAAAGTGGCTTGAGCCCTGGGTTTGTATGGTCAGGCTTTGGAGCTATATGGTGGATCAGTCGGCAATGGCTCCTGCTTAGACGACAGCTCGTCAACAAAGGCCTAATCAGCAAATGACATGATGATCCAGCTTACGGTGGCAAGCTGACAATAAGGCTGTGTTCCAGTCACTCTTACACACACTGGGTCTTAGACACCCATTGTGTGTGTGTTTTGGTGTGTCTCCGGGTTTGTGTGGATGTGTGTGTGTACTTAACATTGTGCCTTACAAACAGCTGCTGTTCATTTAGTAGTGAAACAAAAACTTAACATGGGACTTTTGGAATTCATGGACTACACAATCTGAGATCCAATTCACCTCCATTGGTTCTGACCACACGGAAAGGTTGTTGATGGAAACTAATTAGATATTCTAATGTACTGTACATTGATATGGTCACTAAAGAATCTAGCGATTGTAGTTTAACCTTATTAATTTACTTTGTCTTCTGACTGAATATTGCTGTGTATTACACACACACTTTGTAAGCAAAGAATAATAAAAAGAAAAATGCTCTTTCGTACTCCAAAGATGATAACACTAGATCATTACTTCTTTGTGCTTTGACATTAAAAAGTAAAATTTTTATGCATTAGTTTGTATCACTCCGGTTCAATACAAATATAGCAATACTCTTATAAAGTCAGTTATCATCAGTCCAGAGAGGCAAATATCAATCTTGGCTGTAATTACACCTGGGTAAGGCAATAGGACTGTAGATTATGAGTGATGAATATAGGGGTTGAACAAGGTCAACAACATTACCTCCTCTCTTGGACTAGCATAGCCAGATAAGGAACATGCAATTTTCTGGAGTTGATTAAATGTTTGAGTGCTTTACTCTGTGTAAATAATGTTGGGTTGACCAGAGCTGTCTGTCTCAGAAAAGCTGTACCAGGATACTGCCTAATGAATGCATAACCATGATTCACACAGTTCAATATTCAGGAATTACTGCTGCTATCTGTACACAACTTCAGTCTTAAAGTAAAACATGTCAACCACCTACTTGATACCAGTTGGCCCATTGGCACCAGTCCCAGTTTTCTTGTTTTCTTTTTCTGAATTACAATCAGAGCCGACATGGTGTTCATGTGTGTGTCTATGCATTGCATGTCGTATTAGCTACAGTACAGGGTGTCTAATTGAGTGTGTGTCAAAAAGGATATATTGCTGTGGACAAATTAAACTCTTGATATATTTGTTTTAGACAACTTTGGGCTGTAGACAGGGGCTAAAAGTTGTGCAAGTAAGTGTTGACACACACACACACACACACAGTACACACACATGCAGTACACACACACACATGCACACACAAAAACGGTGTTCGTGTATTTTAACTGACAGGTAACGGTAACATGCCACAAGGTTCAAGGAGCAGATAACTACAGCACCAAAGCAGGTCACCTCCCCAGAGAGACATCATCCTCACGGAGTTCCAGAACCAACAACCGAGTGTAATGAATGGAGTAACACATTCTAGTTTTGGGCTATATTTTGATTGACAGCTTGTATAAGACTCACCAGATAAATAGATACTCACTTTCAAATAGATGTGACAAGTCCCTAACACAAGTTCTTGTAAGAACCTGCTGTCCTTGTTTCGAAAACATACCTTCATATCTCACACTCTTGCACTTTTGAGGTTCATGTTGTTTAATTGTAACTTGTTTACGTAACTACATGTAAATATCTTGTAGTTATATTGTGAACAGTTTGTATTGGGTTTTATTTTGACTGTGGGAGAAATAGAAGTAGAAATCTTAAAAGAAAAGGTCAGTTGGGCACTTGGGTCCATTTAAAGTGGTTTGAGCACAATGGTTCTTATGCAGAGGACAACACAAGTGATGGATCACTGGCTGAAAGAAGCAGAAACTGTGTATTCTGGACATAAAAATGAAAATGCTGGCAAGTCATGCATGAAATACAAACACATACCCACTGTAGCATAGCATTGGTATTCTCAGTCAGTTAGTAACACTGATCTGTTCTAATAACAAGATTACAAATCTCATTACAGGAAGTATGTTTTACTGTATATTGGGCAAATATAATTTTCTATCCTGTTCGATGCCTCAGCCACATCGCACTCTCTTTCCCTTGTCCATCCCACGAGCACACCTTGAAGTAGAGACCTTGTAAATCAGGGTTTTCCAATCTCTGCAGGCTAAGCCAACAGTGCTAACAATGTTGCTAACAATACAAAGCTCTCTGGTTGCATTGGCCTTGCTCAGTCAACAAGGCTGGTCCCTTGTTTTTATAGATTCTTCAGTCAACTCCATCTCCCCTAATGGCTGCTGCTTGGTAGACCATGTTGCTTTGTGGATGCAATCGAACAGCTAGGGAGGGCTGGAATTCTGTGCATTCGTCTGTTCTCCTGTTGCCGTGGACATCTGGGCCTTCACTGTACTGGCACCTCACAGAGTCGACCGCAGGTATAAATCTGGGCCTTTCAAGTTTCTGCTCCTCAAAGTGCAAGAAGAGAGACTTTCCTGTCTCTGAAGACATGTGGTAACTTACAATTCAGTGGAGGATCTCCTTTGAGACCATTACGTCACTAAAGTACACAGCAACTCTAATCAACCAACTGTGTGTGACCAAAAGACAAGGTGTCAGTCAGTCAGTCCCCCCCCCCCCCCCCCCCCCCCCCCGAGGCGAGCTTTCGCAAGCTTCACTCCCACCCCCAGGCGAGTTTACACGGCTGTTTGCGCGTCAATGTTGCTTCACTCAGTTAACCGGCGCATCGTCCGTTACTGTTTACAACGTTAGCTTGGCTACTTGTTTGGCGTTGCCTTTTCAGCATGACATATACAATGTGTGGCGTGAGAGCGTGAGAAGCGTGAGCGTTGAGCGTGTGAGCGCGTCACACGGCAAAACCATGAGAGTTGGCAGCTCCGTGTTATTCAGGCCTGTTTGTACAAACTGATACAAATACATGCTTTTTCATCATGCTTCACATGATCACAGTAGAAGAAAGATATTTCGTGGAGGCCATGTCGGCTTGTCTGATGTGATTTGAACTATGACAGGACCTCATCACTTGGAGCCTTTTAGCTGTTTCTGGTTCAAAGTCTTGACAGATACCAGGAGCTGTCTATTCTCTACTGGTGTCTGGGAGGACACAGTGAGTTTGTGTTGGCAGGCTGTGATTAGCAAGTCTTATGCCCAGCAGGCTGCTAATTTTCATATTAATATCTCTAACTGCCGTTTTTGTAGAAACTAATGTGGTAATGGAGGAAAAAAGTTAAATGACTCATGGGTACTCATGCAATGTTCTATAATATCTTCAATCACAGTGCATTTTATATTACAATACTGGACATTCAACTATCTCGTCTTGTGCGGCCTGCTGGCGCACTGTCTTGCACTGCTGCACTCGCAACCAATTGGTGCTCAGTTCCTATCTTTGTGGAGTTTGCATGTTCTCCCCATGCTTACACAAAGAACCCAATGTAAAAACATTTTGCAGAACAGATTGCCTTACTCTGCCCATTTCCCTGGCATGGACGAGCCCATAGACTTGGTTCTCCTGGCGTTGTGGCTCCCCACTGCCCCTGGCTGCCCATGGGTGATAATGCAGAGACAAATCTCTGGGGTGGACACATGACAAGCGTGTGTTCCGCAACTTCCTTGGTGTGTGAGATCCACTCATTGAGATTGGTAACAGGGTTCCTCTCCAGTAAGTCTTTTTCCGCCTTGTCTGACTGGACTTGTTTCTAGAACATGTGGAGATCAGTGACGTGTGATTTGTTGTTGCTGTGTCTCTGTGTTGTCGTCTTGGTGGGTTAAGATGTTTGGGCTCAGAATGTCAATGTCATCTCCCCAGACCCCCAGTCAATAGCTCTGTCTGATCCATCCCTTAGATCTAATCTGGCTCTCGCTCTCGCCATGAAACATCCCCTCCATTCTCATTCCTTTGTCACTGCTTCTCATTTTGTTGGACTCTTTATCTCGGTGGGTTTCAAGTGAAAAACCGAGCTGCGCTGAACGGGTGCGCTTATCAGGTCAACGAGAACAAGGGTGCTAAGTAATAGAGAGAGTTAGTGACAGGGTATATTGCCTTGTATAAGAAACCACTCTGGGCTTTGTGAGGTAAATTAAGTTATGGTATAAAAGGGTAATGGAGCCAGCAAACAGTGCAGTGTCAGTTTTTTATGTCTTGGGAAGGTTAGTCTGAGTGCCCTGAGTGTGCCGGCCATTAGATCAGATACTTTTACATACATAGAAATGTTTTAGAGATGAAACACCGTGTACAACCTGACCAGCACACTGTATCTCCCTCATCACGTACCTGAAAGCTGTTCTCTGTCTGTTGGAATCTCAGTGTGACAGTACTTGAGCTCAAGTCTTTTTCTATTTATTATTGCATTTGTGTGTGTGTGGCATGTTTGTATTTCTGTATGCAACCGTGAGCTCATAATATTTTACAATTTCAGGTTCAATTTCAGTTCATTAGTGGCTGATAAAACATCACACACATCATCTTGGAAAAGTGCTTGCAAAAGTATTGGTGCTTCCTTTAAGGCAGCTAAACCAAATGGCATGGTTTGATTTATTTGGTACTGTAACGTTTTAGCACTTGGCCTATAAAAAGGTAAAGAAACAAATCGAAATCAAAAGTCACAAAGCAAACAGTCCACACAGGAAAGCAAAGGGCGGTGTCTAGACTTACCACCCTGCTCAACCAACCATACAGGCCTCTCCTCTTCTATAGTAACATGATCACCACTGCTGCATGAGGTCATTGTGGTGTACTAAATGCTAACACGCTATGTATGCATAAAACATCGACCTAGCGTATTAGGCTGTTCCCACTGCGTGATCTGCAGGCCATATGTGTCTGTGAATTCATTCAGATTGACTGGCTGGACTCTCTCCAAAAGACCAGAGCATTCTCTCTCCTCAGGGCCATAGGGTTTCTAGACCAGAATGAAAAATCAATAACGTCGATAAGAGCAACATTAAGATGGGCAAGTGGTTTTAACAGTCCAATCTTGCCCATTGTCATCTTCCCATTTTTCTGGAGCTCTTTGTGTAGCATTTTGTCTGGATTCTTTAATTTTCTGCATTGGCCTCATAAGAATTATTGGATTCCTCAGACACATATCCCTTCCATTTTCATCAACCAAGCCTAGAGAGCTTGAGATATATTGTACAGACCGCATTTTTATTTTATTTTATCACTGTTAGATTTTGATAGATGCATGTTTTGTATATCTGTATTCCCACGTGCCATTTCTTTTATTTTATTATCATGTGTTTTCTTGATTGAATTATTAAGCATGTGTTGGTCAAAACTATGCTTTCTTTATCTAGCAGAGATCTGCCATCCACTAGGGCAGCCTTAATGGGCTTTTTGGAAGAAAAAAAATATACAGGAAAACCACTGCTGTATTAATCCCTACCCACGATAAAGCTTAATTGCTGTAGTGTAATTAATTGATGCTAGTTTGCTACTTCAAACCCTCGATGACTTGCAGTCATTTAGTCAACTAAGTATTCCATACAGTCACAGATTAATTAAGGGCAGAGTCTGGTCCACAGCTGAATTCTCTTTGAGACACATTGAAATGCACACTATTTGAGTATCAGCTTTGATCAGCTTGGAAGACTGACAGCTGACAGCTAATTAGATTGCAAGAGTTGGGTATTGCAAATGGACTGCCTACTTTAAAAAGTCGTAGCATGCAAGAGATGACAATAAATTACATTTGAAGAGTTACACTGTCAAAAAGTGTATGTGTATAGGTGTGATAGAATTATAATTTTTTTATTGCTATTTGGGTGTGCTCAAGCCTTCGGCGAGAGCACAACCTTTGTTCTCTCACATATATATTTATTTATTTATTTATTATTGTTTATTTTCGCCCCCCTAAGGATCAATATTTGGACTACATACACAACGGCGGTGTCAAAAGGTTCGTCTTGGTAGCGATTGCATTGGTTGTATTTTTATTTACGTTCCGTTGCATGGTTTAAGTAGAAATTGCGTTTTTGTGGTGAAAAGTGAAGCTAACGGTGGCTAATTTGCTAGCCACAGTCACTGACGTTACTAACGTCACTACGTCACTAACGTCACGAAAACACACGTGACTACCTGTAGCAGAACATTCGTTTCACGTCTGTTAACATGGGGGATAGCTAGGCTAACTATAGCTTTACTGCAAGGCAGCTGCAGGAACGCCACAAGCAAAGAGGCCAGGGTGATAACTATTTACTCATTTTACTTTGTGATGTGAAACACAATTATGAAATGTAATGTACAATATTATCTGATATTATTAAGGAAGGGGCCCACATCTACTTTTGGAAACGGTAGTCTACTATTTCACTGAAGCATTAGCATCATGACATTAGCCTCTGTTGCCCGGGCAACACATACTACAGTGGTCTATGATCCTCACAAATACATTTTCGTTGTAGGATTTATTATGACATTACATTACAAGTAAACGATTTGTGGGTGAAATTATCATTACCTGTGGTTTCAAACCAGTGTAGCTCACTGCAACGCTGTAGCCTACGCGAGACACTACAAAAACATCTACACAACATGTTCAGCACTCCCCTTACTTAAATCAAAAGTCTAACTACTAACCTGAACTTCATTGCCACAGCCTAAACTTTGTCAATCTGTTCATGAAAATAATTAATTTCAGCCTAAACCGTACAACGGAACGTTAAATCCAATTCAACCAACACAATCGCTACCAAGACAAACACAGCAGTAGTCTAGTACTGTACTGTAGTAGTAGAATTTACCGGGGCAGCTTCTCCACACAGGGCTATATCGCATTTTGCGTTGTTACTGACAATGATCCCTACCAGTGAGCTTTTTATGAATGAGCGATTTTCCACTAAATAAATGTCAAGCTTATTTACGTTTTTGGGGGCATATTTTCAGTTAGCAGATGGTACTGTTTGAATCGCGATTCCATCTTCTACTGCCGGTAACGTCGTAGAATAATCTTCAAAGGGGGTTCTTTATTAATGAATGAATGCAATATGAGTAGGCTAAATGCCTGAAAATATCATGAGAAGGGAAAAACTTAAAATGACGTTTAAGTCATAGAGATTAGGTCAATTTTTACACCGGTCTGCCAAATGTATTCGTTTTGATTCAACGTTGAGGCTGCCTCTTGCAGGGGAAATGAGAAGACATCTATTTCATTCTACACTTCACTCGTATTTTCAGTTGTAAATGAGCAGCAAAAAAAATGCTTTTAAATCTATGTAATCTTTATAAATAATAAGTATGCATTTTTATATAAAATATACAGAAATATCAGTTGTAAAAATGTCATTCAAAAACGGACCCCTGTGCAACCGACGCAAGCACACCCTACAATTTCCCCAGAAATTGTACCCTCTCTAGTTTTAACATGTTATTCTTTCATAAAAGGGGTATTTCTTTCAAGACACCTTGTAGTGTATTTCTCTTTTGTATTTTTTGTATTTTATCCGGTTGTAAACCTAGAGCAGTTGGAGTGAGTTTTAACTGTTACGTAACTGTTTTGGGCAACACTGGTGAACTAAAATAGGATTAGCAGAACAATAGGTTAAAACCTTTGAAAAAGGTTGACCTGTAGTATTGCCATGTGCTCCACAGGACTTTGTTATGCAATGTATTCTAGCTTCATGTAGCCTTCAATACAAAACATATTTTAAATAGAAGAACACAGTGTACAGTAGTTTAAAAGTTAAAAGTGACATTTTGAACTGTGAAGCACACGATGTGCTGCTTTGACCACTTGAAGTAGTTGAAGTTTATCTTAGTAGCATAGTGAGTTAGGAAAGAAATGACAGCAAGCTTCTCTGACAGATGTTTGTTTTGAGACATACCCGAATGACTCATGTGTCAGTTCAGAACAAAGACATGCTTCTCTGGTGTTCTCCCACCTCTCCTCTCCTCTCCTCATACCCATGCCCCTTAGTCATTTAAATCACTATTAAACATTCAAAACAAAAACAGAACAAAAATAGCCTTAAATGCTGTGCGATGTGATGTAATAAATGGTGCAATTATGCATAATGTGATTTTGCACAATTTTTTCTCTCAGAAGGCAGTGTTCCCATAAAGCAACATTTAAAGAGTTCTGACACTAATGGCTCTGTGAAGACAGCCCTCTGGAAGCCATCTTGGTTTCTCTCAGCAGCAACTCAGCAGAGCACAGTCAGACACATTTCCTCTCTTGATGAAAGGTTAATCTGTTGGGTAGAACTGAATGTGGCAGCCATTTCCACCCTGCCATTCACAGATGTACGCTACGCCTACGATGCGATGTGCACAGCTGTTAAACTTTTATGATCAAATTTAGCATTCCCTATTCGATGCAAAAAGCATAAAACAAAGGAGGGGTGTTTGGTTTGTAGTTGGGAAAATACAGCACAATTTCACAAATTCTTTGTCTTCAGTTGCTAAGAATGTAGCTTCTTTATGTTACTAAAACATGTTTGAAGAAGCTCTTTGGAGGACTGTTTTTCAAGGCTGTGTTCCAAGATCCACCTAACCTCTCTTTTTATTTGACGTTTCAGACACATCCAGAGTACTCTCAAACAATGTAAGACCTGCGGTTTTGTGCTTTGCTGTTTGCTGTTGCAGAGGCAATCGTTACTTTCAGAACACCTAACATTCTGTACATGATGCCCTTCAGTACAAACAAGCTATTGCAGCCTTTGAACAATACACATTCTTACTATTGATTTGAAGTAACCCTTGTTTAACTCTACAAGGACTCTAGAACATATCATGAATATATGTAGAACATTTGATATGTTATTTACTAGTCCGGTTTATTCAAAACGCAGGTCTGACGTTTACTGACTGCCTTGCATTGTTAAGTGTCTGTAGTTAAAAGTTGTCAAGACATCCTTTTGGAACTTATGTTTACAGCAAATCATGTTACTGAAATGGTTTATTTAACACTTCTCGTACTTGTGAACATTTATGGCATTTGCTCGGTACAATTGCCACACACAAAACAACACTTTAATATTTAACTTTAATAAATAAACCAATGCCACTCCTCCTGGCATGACCCACCAATTTCATTGTAAATAGCAAGACACCACAGACTCAAGCGCTACTGCATTCATGTACTTTCTCCCTGATCTGCAGTGTATCTGAGCCATGTCTGAAGACCAGAGGACATTTGTCTGGGAATTTGAGAATCTACTTCTGTACATACCGCACTGCAAAATTCATTTCAGAGTGTGTCTTCAGCCGCAATGGATTGGAATTGATTATACTTTTCTATTGGAAATGTACTTTCCAATCTCTCTGTTTGTGTGCCCACAGTTTTACACAAAAAAAGCCAAGAAGCTTACTAAGTGTGGAACAGTCACACGGAGACAATTTAACCTAATGACTCCTCATCTTCTCTCAACTTAGGCTCTAATTGATCTGACTCAGCATGCCTGTGTGGACATGCTTCAGGTGGAATAGCCAAAATCACTGACTGGAGGATTTGATTACTCATATCGGAAGGCCTGGGGTTGGCATTGTAATCTGCCTGTGCTCCTGCCAAATCAGACACAGGAAGAGAAAAGCACTACTGTACTGTTGTCCTTGAATACAATAAAATAAAAATTAGATTTTTTGTTTTGTCGGTGGAACTGTAAGTCTATATTGCATAGCTGACAGGCAGTACACATCTTTATGAGGTGTTCTCTCTCCCCCTCTCCCCCCCCTCTCTCTCTCTTTCTCTCTCTCTCCCTCTCTCTCTCTCTCTCTCTTACACACACACACGCTAACACTAAGAGGAAAAGGGATATTTCCATCCCCTTAACAAGCTATTGTAAGGGATTATTCTCTTAGTTCTTGTATCTACTGTCATGTCGCACAAGCCATGTTTTATTTCTCTACTCTCCCCCTCTGTTGATGAGAGCTTTCTGTGCTATCTGAAAGCCAGGGGAATTTGTTTGCTCTCCCCTATTTTTCTTCCATCCCATTCTTGTTGTAAATAATGCTTTTTCATCCTATCCTCTAGCTCAGTGTGTTGAATGCATTTTTGGAAAATGAGTAGGTGTTTGAAGTTGAAGCCGATTTTAAACTTTCATATCTCTTGGCCTTTAGAGTCAGTTTTTTGCCTTTCTCTTTGATATACACGGCAAAATACACAGACTATTGAATTTGTGGCAGCCCTTTATCCTATAAGAAAGTTCATGCGATGCACTGATAGCTCTGAATGTGTTTCTCTTTGACTTACGCACACCTATCTGTCTTCGCCTTGGGTCACTTCTCCTGAGTGTTATCAGTCTGAGCTTCAGTACACAAATGAAGGCGGCTGAATCAAAGGTGATTGATTGACGTGGATAAGTGTTTTGCTTTGTTACTAGCTTCTGAAGTGGGATCCGCTGGAGAAAGCTTTGCTTTTGCACAGAAGAGGCAACTTCCCTTCAACTCTCTGTGCTCCCCCTGCAGACTCATTTCAAACCATTTTATTGGCCCTACAAATCTCCAAACCCCATCAACAGAGCCTCTGTCAAATCTGTCAGAACTGTCAACTCTCTCTTTCATTACAATCCTTTTTAGGCTGCTTCACAAATCAATACCCATCCTGCCGTGCAGTGTTGTTTGAAACAGTTATTACGAAGTTAACAAAGTTATCAAAGTAAAAAACGAAACATATATTGTAGTTGTGGTTAATTGTTCAGAAACTTTCAGGGGCTCACACTGATTGTGGTATCCTCCCCTCAAGCCCCCCCTCACACACACACACACACACACACACACACACACACACACACACACACACACACACACACACACACACACACACACACACACACACAGACAGTCTTAAAGATCCTGTAAAGTGGAATTGAAAATTAGTTTTAAGTTCATCACACCACAGAAGAATGTGTTGTTAACTACCCATCCAAATTCAAATGAAAAAAAAACACAGACAAGTATGTAAAATTAGTATTTGAAATCGTGAGAAAATCTGCAGTCTTCTCTGCTTGAGACTGGGGGGGCGTGTCGCCTGAAGGAGCTGAATCTCTGCCCCCTCGAATTTATTGAATTTAGCAACAACAGCAATTGCAGATATCAGAACAGACCTACCTGCAGTCTCTGCAGAGTGTTTTATGTATTAATTACTTTGTCTTTGCATCGTACCAGCTGAGTACATGTGGAATGCATGCATCCAGCAGAATGCATGTGATCTGTGATCTGACGTAGATAGGTCACTGTGACGTATATCGGACGGGTTTTGGCTCAAAACAAAACCTGAGCTGAAAATGGAAGAGAAACTGTTCAACGGTCTAACGCCACATTTCAGTGCAACAAAGTTTTCGCTCTTTGCACATTTGGCCGCTTTGTATCTCTCTCTCTCTCTCTCTCTCTCTCTCTCTCTCTCTCCATCTCTCGCTCTCTTTCTTGATCTGTCTCTTTCTTGATCTCTCTTCTTCTTCTTTACTCTCTCTCTCTCTCTCTCTCTCTCTCTCTCTCTCTCTCTCTCTCTCTCTCTCTCTCTCTCTCTCTCTCTCTCTCTCTCTCTCTCTCTCTCTCTCTCTCTCTCTCTCTCCCCCACTCTCTCTCTCTCTCTCTCTCTCTCTCTCTCTCTCTCTCTCTCTCTCTCTCTCTCTCTCTCTCTCTCTCTCTCTCTCTCTCTCCCTCTCTCCCCCACTCTCTCTCTCTCTCTCTCTCTCTCCGTCTGCGTTTCCCTCTTCCTGTCTCTTTGAGGAAGTCTCAGATGGTTTAGTTTAGTTCAGAACAGCAGCTGCTTCCTGTGTCACATTCAAAAATGTTCCCCTGACAGTGAGCAGATGGTACTGTTTGCTTTTGAGTTAGCCAATGCAACATACAACTAACTAATGAAGTCTCACTAAATGTGAGTTGGTCGCTTTGTATTGTAAAGTATAGCAAGGACATAGACTACACCTACACCAAACTGAACCAATATCTAAACAATGAAGGGGAAAACAAATTAGATTTAGATTTAGAAGGTACATTTATTTTTTGTACATGCCTAATATGTTTATAAGCACTTTTGATATGTCCGTGGACAGTATGTTTTTTTTTTTTTACGTAATTCCATGCTGTAATAAACTAAACAGTATTGAAAGCACAACAGCAACAACACCCCCTAGAGAGGAGACAGCAAGTTATTACAGAGTGGAAGAGAGAATCATCTTGATTCGGAGCCTCCTTAGTATTAGTCCCTTCAGCGCTAGACATGGGAGGCTGGCCTTAAGCCTCTTTCCCTGGGAGACTGGAGAGAGGGAAAGATGGATAGACAGCGAGATGAAACGAGGAAGGGAGAAGGACTGAGGGATAAATAAAAACACAGGCGGATGGTGAAAGGAAGGGGAAGAAGAGGGTCGAGGGAGGGGGAGGCGGATGGGGGAGGGGGGCTCATGGAAGGAGGATGAGAGGAAAAGATGGACTGAATAAAAGAGAGCAGAGAAGGATGGTACAAGGAAGGAGGGAGAGAGCGAGAGAGAGAGAGAGAGAGAGAGAGAGAGAGCGAGAGAGAGCGAGAGAGAGAGAGAGAGAGAGCGAGAGAGAGAGAGAGAGAGAGAGAGAGAGAGAGAGAGAGAGAGAGAGAGAGAGGGTTAGACAGGCTGAGTGGAGCTCAGGAAGCCCAAGGCCTCTGGGATTGTGGTGCGTTTATCCTGCTCTGCAGCAGCAGTGCTCTGAAGCAGCACCTCAGGAGCTGACTTTAAAGTACCCGGGTGGCTGCTGGTGCCACCGCCGAGCTGATCTGTTAATACCCCCCCCGACACACAGGGGCCTCACTGCACCACACACGCACGCCTGGGGGGACAGGATCATATCATTTCTGAACAGACAATCCCAACCCCTGCCTTTACCCCCCCGCCCCCCCCCCCCTTTGCCCCTCTTTCCCGGTGCCCCCAGCCATGTAGTTACCTCAGTGATTTAGAGATTAGATACAGTATCATCTGCCTTTGTTGGACGTGGTCACCCAAAGCTGCCGCTCCAGGAAGCGTGTAGTCTCCCACTGTTATTCCTCCCAAGAGAATGGATGCTTCCTGGTGGGAATTCTTTGGGGAATGTGAGGCGAATTCTGCATGATGCCAGGCCATGGAGACTGCTGCTCATTGAACGTTGACCTGTTGGACATGGGCAGAGGTTGAGGGGCAGACAGTAGGGACAGTATGTCCCTACCAATGTCAAGAAACCGTTGAAAGGTCACCATGGACCCTTGAGTAAAAAATGTGTGTCCACAGCAAGTTTAAACTGTTCAGTTTAAACTGAACCCAAGCCCCTTCTGTCAGATCCAGTACTGTGTTAAGGGGTTTAAAGTAATATGTAAGTTAAAACACCACAGTACCCAATACTTTGTTGGTTGCACCCACATCACATGTATTGGACTGAACAGCAGGAGGAACAACCACTGGACAAGATTCTCTTTAGTTTACCTCCATTTGGTTTCCAATTTTATGGGATGTTGGTTCTTAAAAGTTCTTTTTTGGGGGGGGAATGAAAATCTGTCTGCCTGGCTTAATCATATGATACTCATCAACCTTGTTTTTATTGTATTTGCTATCTGACAGTTTTCTTTTCTGTGATCACCTGTGTTAAAGGAGTTACTTTGAACCTTGTTACTTTACTCAGGCCTCATTCTGTATGGATGATATGTTGTGCAGTTCTATTCATCCTTTCAGACTTTTGTTTTTCTCCAAGGTCTAAATTAAATTATTATTTTTTTTTTTTTGTTTCCAGTTCGAAATACTGATATGGGTCTATTATACTGATCAGCCTGTTGCTTTTCCACTTAGTTAACCATGGTCATATTCAGGTGAATGAATAGAAAAAAATCCCACAAGGTTCAAAGGCAACCGAAAAACAGGGCAGAATGAGAAAGCACAAGTCTCCGGCTGATGAACAACAACAACCACTGTGGTTCCTATGGTGTCGGCTGTCTGGATGGACGTATAAGCTCAGAGGCTAACAGTGTGATATTGTTTCTCTCTCACTGACTGAATAAAAAAAAGTATAATAAACCCATGGAACAACAGTAAAATAGGGAATTTATTTTATGGTACTATATAGTAAATACATATATATATATTTTTTTTTTATATTATTGGGTCTCTTAGCATAGCATGCAGGAGCTACAGTACAGAGTTCACACTGACTAACTTCTAGTGTCCCGGTCAGTCTAGACACTCTCCATAGTAGATGCATCTGATTACCTGGACTTTGAGCCCCAGTGTTTCCTCAAGGTCTTGTTAACAATTCAATGCTGATCTGAATTAGTTTTTTCAAGTCAATAACCTTTCTCTAATCACGTTGTGGTTAAATGTCACGTTTGTTGATACTCTCCTCTGGTCTGCTTACATTGCTTGTCGTACTAAGCAGGCAGGATAACAATCTGAATCATTAAACTAGTGAACGATGATACAAGTTACAGTTTTGGAATATCTTACCCAGAATGAAAATCATATTTACCCATTGATTTTATAACTACCATCAATTTTGCAGTAAAGGAGGGTCACCAGTGCCTCTTATGCAACCCCATATCCTCTCATCACGTTCACCTGTGCACCCAAGCAGCACGGCAGGCTATTAGCATGTGGCTAGCCAGGCATGTGCAAATGGCTAGATGGTAATGTAAACGTTAACAACTATGGTGCAGGGCCACTGCCCTCTGCCTTGTAGCTACACAGGATGCACCATGTACCTCCTTTGTAATCTTCATCGCCAGGACAAAGTTTGCGTGATTAGATTCCAGTTAGGTTGTAATTAAAATTATTTAAGTAGACATGGCAGCCTCTCACGGGACCCTGCTTTGTACCATGGGGGGGGGAGGGGGGGGGGGAGGGG
The DNA here is from genome assembly GCF_963692335.1 of Osmerus eperlanus. Taxonomy (NCBI): domain Eukaryota; kingdom Metazoa; phylum Chordata; class Actinopteri; order Osmeriformes; family Osmeridae; genus Osmerus; species Osmerus eperlanus. The sequence continues at coordinate 11,993,307 of NC_085018.1, read as the reverse complement.
GGGGGAGGGGGGGTGGTTAGAAGGTAATTAAATGAAGTCTGTGGGTTATTGAATGTGCTCTCGACTGAACAAAGTGATGGCTTCTTCTCTCTTTCTCCCCCAAACCCCCCCTCCCCCCCCCCTAAACACACCCCCACCTGAGTGCAAGAAGACAGTTAATGACTTTTTTTTCCAAAACCACTTTAGCTCCTGCCCTGGCTCGCTCCAGACAGAGTGTTAGGGTATTTCTCTTCCGTTCGCCAGGGAGATGGGTCTCACCATTTTTCTCTCGTCCATTAGCAAATTACCTTCCCCCCTCCCCCCTGTCTGCCATTAGGCGTGCATCTGGGAAATTAATTCTTCTCAAGTTAGGAAAACAATGAAGTTGATTCTTGTTCCTTCTGTTGCAGGGACCGTGGAGGAGATGGGGAGAGGGGAACGAGGCCTGCCGTCTTGAAGAGGACAGCTGGGGTTCAGATCGTGCTTCTTCAACATTAGCCAGGTGTGTTAATCTAATTATGATGAGCAAGTCTTTTATATGTGTGTACTCATAGCATCATGCATCTTGCCATTATGCAGACAAGCTCAAAGGCGGGTTATACATCTTAACTATGTTTGCATTCGGAGAAAATGATCGACAGGCCTCGTGAATGTACTGTGTTTACTTGAAAGACTCACCCATAAAGAAAGGTTTACCATGCCATAAACTGTAAAAGTATGTCGCTGCTTAAGCAATCATAAGTAGTAGGAGAGAACAATAAAGAGTAATCTACACATAATTTTCCATGTAAAAGAAAGAAAAATACCTGCACACAGGAATAATGCACCTCTTGAAAATCAAGACACGCATTAACAGTCAAGGTTAGGTATAAAAGCACATTTCAAACCTGCAGTTTCAAGCGGTAGATATTTGAATTCCCTCGTTATACTGACATTTAAAAGGTGCTTTCATGTTTCAAGGCCTTCTGAAAATCTCCTGCCTAATAAATGCATTCATGACACGCTATGATTAATCAATGATTAATCAACATGTTCATCAATAATGATATGCAAAAGGATACAGCGTCAGATCCAGATTAGCATGATAAACAAAGTCAGCGACTGAGTGGATTATAAAGAGAAAATCCAAATGAAGAGCCTCTCCTTTCTGTCCTCATGTGGTCCCAGTATTCTGGATTATCGCTCAACCAAAATCTGATGACTCATGGGATTACCGACTTTGTGGGCCCACCCGACCTAATATGTCCAGCCATGTGTCAGGTCTTTAATATCAGGGGTAATGCCTAACTAAAACATAGTTTCAGATTATGTGGGTTTGAATTTGGTTACACCATCTGCCGTATCTGTAATTGAATGCACAGGATATCATAATCGTGTGTGTACTGAGGCACAGTCTCAGTGTTTTTAGGGAGTTCTTGGGTACTACATTTCTCCCAAACAGGTCGGTGGCTGAAGGATTTAGGTCTCATTTAGGTGACTCACACCAGACAGTGGGCTGCATACTGGTCAAGTCAAGGGCAATATCCTAGGTGCTGCTAGCTTTTAGGTACTATACTATATCCATTGCAGTTGGGTTGTATGGGGATGCTCTGTGTGTCACGTTGCTTCAGTCCACAACTACCAGTAGAGCTGTATTTTTTACTACAGTTTATGTGCTCATATCTTATGTGCTCTTTTCTACCTTGGGGATGGTTTTGATTGTGTGTTTTTCTCCTTTTATTACTTTGATGCCACACTGGGAGAATGGTTTGGTAATATAAACCAACCATTGGAGTGTGTACAGTGTCAAAACAGAAGACAAGGAATGGTGCACTTTGTTTACCATTGCCAGGCTGTTGATGTAGATTGGTTTAAAAATGGTTTTAATCCAAGATTATTCTTTATCCCTCAATCCTTTAGCACTAAAATTTACCAGTAGTCTCACCAGTCAGGAAAATGGGCAGTCTAAATGAATATGTGTGTGTGAGTATGCATGTGTGTGAGTGTGTGGGTGTGTGCTTTAGATACTATAATCCACAAGTCTGGGTCTTTACACCAATGTGAACATAGGCCGCCTGAATGGATACAGTCAATTCCCCAGCATAAAGGATATAAATATGGAAGTTATATGGTTGTGTTTTAGGCTATTATACTACATAAAGCTTCCCTGACTTCTTGGCTGGAACACAGCAGACACACTCAGAGTGTAAAAGGGTGATTTAACACCAGTTCATAAACAGTATCAAATGTATGCGAGGATGTAGACTGTTGAGAAAGCTCCAAATTGTGCACACGGTAATCCACTTTTACAGTTGACAAAGTGAAATGTTTCCTTTATATGGTGACTAATGTGGCCACTTCACGTATAAAAGACGAGGCTGAATATTTAGAAATTGATTATATCTCCAAATATTGGCCAGGTATCAAATATTGTCCAAGGCAAAACATATTCCACTGTATTCAGCCCAGTGAATGATGAATATGAATGGATCACCACAGCACAGCAAGTGGTATAGTACTACTGTATCAGCAGTACTGAAGACTTAATGTATTCATTTCAAACCTTCCAATATTCAGTTGCAATGAATAAAGACCAAAATAAAGACGAGGCTTGGTTTTGAAAAATAATATTTCCCACACAGTGGCCTGTTAGTCAAAGTAAAAAATGGAATCCATTCTGCTGTGTCTACTTTGATGAACCCAGTGAATGGTGAATCTTAGGACAGATGTCAGTATAGCTCAGCAGGCTGGTCTCTATGAGATGTATTCAGTATTAGCATTCAGATTGTCTTTTGGCTTGGATGGAGAGCTGTGGAGAAAGGAGAATGCAGATTTGTTGATGAGATAATCACACATTATGTAAAGACCTAGTGAATGTTATGAAGCCGGAAAAGTATGTTGTTTGTATGCAGATATGTAATTGTATTGAGACATGCATCATCAGCAAGGCTGGATAAACAGGGGTATGTTGAGATCTTTAATGCATGACCGGCCAAACAAGTTCACTGGCGTTTACAGTCAAAGGCTGTGGCACAGCAAAGTGTGGTCTGTACATCCAAAGAAACAGGTGTAATTTGTAGTCTGTCTGTCGAGAGAAATGTAACACAACCTGATATCGTATCATTTAGCCCGACTCCCCCCCCCCCCCCGACAACTCACGGCGATCGATAACGCTATGTATTATTTAATGAGATGAACCTCGGGGCTCTACGTCAAGACAAGCGGTGCCGGTATTAGACAATATCATTCCCTATCTGACGATGATTTTAAGGCAGCGCGAGAACAGACATATTGCTCTCTGTATAATTATAAAAGCACTGTACTCCTTTGTACCAGTCTTGTAAGCCCTCTGTGGAGATCTCTTTCCATCAGCTCTGATGAGAGAAGTGAGAACTGAGAGCATATCGAGTCTGTATTGATCACTACTGTGTGCTGCAGTCCATCTCATCAACCAGTGTTGTCTATGGCAGCTGGGTGGCAGGCAGGGTGTTAAATTGAGCCTCCGTTGGGTCTCATCGATTTTATATCCATGAAGACCAAACATTGAAGTCTTTTGTTTTTGCATCCACGTAGAGTGACGAAGGCCCGGAAGGGCCCCCGCCTCTCTCTTAGCAAACCCTCTTTGGTGTTCAATCGCCAACATCCTGCTAATTCTCTGTAAATAAACACCCTCACCATGTTGCACACACACACACACACACACACACACACACACACACACACACACACACACACACACACACACACACACACACAGACACACACACTTCTCCTTTGACAGAGTGTACAAACTAATAAGCTACCACATGCATCTACTCCTTTAAACACTAGTGGTTCACTCCCTCTTTTTGACTTCCTCCCACCTTGGGGCAGTGGAATGACAAGGCATCGGAATGCAAATAATTGTATCGCCGGGCATGACCCCGCCCCCTGGTTAGCACTCAACTTTTTGCCAGGGGATCTTTGAGGATGCAACGGGACTTTTAATGAACAGGCCTTTTATTGATCTGTGGACAAAACAGTCGTTAATTATGTGTGAGCAGGGATTTAATTGAGGGAGTGAAAAGGGTTTTGCCCTGGCTAATACGTAGTCAAGAATGAGGAGGATTTGATTGAGTTCAGAGCCATCGGGGTGACGCCTGTGTGCAAACGATCCATCAACCAGTGTCCTCAGCTTCTCTCTCCTCCCACCTCCCTTCCTCACACTCTCACACACAAGCTCTCCCTCCTTCCTCTTCCCTCTACTAGAGAAGGGGTACACCCTTTCTTCTTTAGCCTTTGTGTGTGTGTGTTTGTGTGTGTATAGTTGTGTTATGTTGACCAGAGCAGCATTTTTCCTGACTGGTACAAATTAAGGAAGAGAGGGCCCTAACAAGGAGCTGGTCTGGCTGAACACATTATTGACCAGAGCAGGAGGTATTTAACTGCATGCAGAGTCCTAGCTTCAGAGAAGGATGTCATTTGTGGTTCTGTTGTGTGTTTTGTTCAGTTGTACATCATCCACCTGTGGCTCAGTAATGGCCTTAGATTGACTCACAAGATCTGACTGTACCCCTCACACCTCCAACTGTCTGCCAGTCCTACTTCACCATCAAGCCTTCAGAACATCTCTGGTCTGGCAAAGAAAGGCCTCAATTAAACACAGACTGTGAAGCATCACAACTTTGCAGCATCAGTTATGTATCTGAAGCTACCAAAACAGGTTAGGATTGACATAAGAGCAAACCCCTGTAGTTCAGTACTGCACACGCAATCATATATTACAGGACAATACAGTGTCCTTAAATATTTAATCCCTCCCTCACTTTCTGTATCATAAGAAAAAAAAGAACACCACAGAGATTTATATACAGTAGGTGCTACCACTGTAGTTCTAGGAGTGACATTGTGATCCAGGGATGTGTTTAAGCTCAATGTGACTTAGTTTCTCATTAAAAGAGGCTTATTTACTTCCTTACCACCCAAAGAATCAAGGCTGCTTAAGGTCTCAAGCTGACAGCAATTTCCATACTGTACCTATCAAATGGATTTTTAATTCTTGTAACTATGGGAATGCATTCAGTAAGTTGTGTTCAAGCTGAAGGTGGGAGCTTTTATATACTCCAGACTCTGTATGTGCCTTTGCATGTGGCGTCATGCTGTGTGTGCTCAACAGCTCAATGTCCACAGCTTGGAAACATGTACATGAAATAAAGCACAGCAATTGGCCCAACTTTCCTGTGGAAGCTTTATTGTAGAAGCATCATCCATGTTCATCTGCTCTTCTGGTGGTTTGGAACTTGGTGACTAGAGTGGATCGGGTTGTTATTCTGCAAACACTTGGGGCCCGTTGGGGTCACCAACACTACTACCAAACCACCAGTTTACTAAGTAACCATATACTGGTACATATAAAAGAAGGAGGTTTTTGTTGCTTACACTTGACATAAACGGGCAAAAATATGGACAGGATAACAATACATTAGCAATATGGCAGCCAATGGTACACAGTAGGCAACATAGGCGGTTGCTTAGGGCTCAAAATGTCGGGGGGGGGGCACTGCAAAATAGCGTTTGTTGATTGGTCCGGAAGTGTGACCTCCGATTGCGACAGCGGAGTAGTGTTGCTTTTCTTTTCTGGTTGAGCAGAATATGACCAATTATAGAAGAAAACACATTTACACATTTACTGTGTTCAAACATACAGTACACATAAACATGTGTACAGCCTTCACATTGCTACACACAGGAACAAAACACACACACACAATACCCTGTAAACTCAATATGCTGTCTACATGACCATATACAGAATGCTGCAGCTGATCACAAGCCTAACCTATTTTCATGCATGCGTTTCACCTGTGAAGAGCACTGTTATCCATCAATTACTAAATGATTTCTCCAATGATCACCCATGGGCCAGGATTCTGTATGCTGGGATTCCTAATATGTTGTGACTGCTGATGACATTCTCCAGTAAGACAGAAAGCCATTACTGTGACACTAGTAAGCCAACAGAGGGTCATTAACAGTGCCATAGTGAGCCTGTTTGTTATGTTGCGTTAGCCCAGGGTCCACCACCCCTGTTGCTCTGTGATGAATGTGCAGTGTCGCACAGGGCATGTGTGGCCTCATACTAATATGAGTGTTCACCTCTCCTGTGGGACCACAAGGCTGGGCTCTGACACATCATTACAGATGGATGGAGCCATTTGTTTTTAGATGTTGTTGCTGAAAGATTTGGCACTGCGTTGTGTTTGCTTCCACAAGTAGCCGCGCCTTTCTCTATCAGGTGTTGGCGCGCGCGGGCCGCGTTGAGGAATAATGAAGCGCACCCGCGTCGGCGTTCATTTATCATATTATTATGTGCACACAAGTGGGGGGGCGGGGGGGATGGTGATTGGCGGATGGTTCTGTGTGCGTGTGTGGGGGCTTGTCAGTGTGTGTCAGTGTGTGAGTGTCAGTGTCTGTGTCTGGCTGTCTGTCTGGCTGTTTTTTTGTGCTTCAGTTGAGGATCCCCCCCCTGATTCCTGTTTGGGCAGTTCTATGAGAATGGCTGTCTTGATTTGGATGATTACTTCAAACATCGTTACAGTCATTACTTAGATGTAAAGACCCTCCTGGACCATTCTGACTCATGCTGCAGACATCTGGAAATAGCAGATAGGCAGATTCTAGATTTTTTCCAGAAATGAGCTAGGCTACCATAAACAAATCTATTCTTTATTGACAAAGAAAACTGTAGAAGTCAGTTCAAGACAAACTGTTAAATAGTTATTTATATACAGTAGGACAGGCCTTTCATGTGACTGCCTGTATCGTAACTGTCAAAAGATTATTCCCCAATCTCATGTTCATCATAAATTCTTAAACTACAAATTATTAAACGAGAAAGAAATATAGATTCCGTGTGTGGTTGTCTGAAAAAAACAAAAAAACAATCAAACATAGATGTCACGCCCTCTGCCCTCCTTTGTAATGCTGTCAAACAGATTACCTCCAACATGCTATTTGCATGCAAACCAAAACCAGAATCAGAATGGGTTTAATTTGCCATGATAGTTCGCACAGACAATGAATTTGCTTTGGCAGGAAGGTGCATACATTAAACATAGAGGAATCTTTAAAAAATTAAATATGAGGTCTAACTATACTAAGGGTACATAAACTAACAATACTAAGTGGATTTAGAATTAAAATAAAATATACAATAAAATAAAAAATATAAGTTGCAAATACACCAGTACTTCTAAGCCAGTGCCTCAACCAATCAATGGGCTTTACATCCTGCCTGAAACTCACACAACGGAAAATTGACTTTCAATTTTAAGAACATTCTTTGCTAACAGCCTGGGCTCTGTAATGGCAGAATTCTAGTGGCACTGTGTAGATTTGAATAGTCAAGAGATGGCGGTTTCAATAAATTTATTTTGCTTGATCTATCTTGTGATTTGCTTGTACAAATTAAGAATTAACAAAGTACTTTGTGATCAGTCATAACGAAGGAGGTGCTAGCCACAGGTCGTTCGCCAGAGTGATAAAGAACAACCCTAAAACCCTGCCTTATATAAAATTTAGATCAAATGGTTCTTCTGATGGTCAATCCTCAATGTATCAAACTCTGTGATTGGTCAGCACTGCTCAGTGACAGTTTGACTCCATACCAAGTGTCCCACAGTTCTTTGATGTGGCATCTCTCCCCAAACCAGTAGATACTAAAACCACAGAAGTTGATCAGTCAAATGGTCAACTGTCCTTTGTGTGGGCAACTTCAAACAAGTATTTAATTAACACCACCCATGTAACAGGAAGGGTCAGAGCAGCTTGATCAGTTCATCTATCTTAAACTGCTCCCTCAGATCACAATAACAATACAATTGAATCCACATTGTCTCCAGACCAGCTGTCTCATCCTCCCCAGGTGACAAGAACTCTCCCAGGTCACCCAGACTTCCCGTCCCTAGACTTCACGTCTCCTAGTTAGGTGTTATAAAACTACAGGTGGCATCTCTGCCAAATGAGTTGAATCAACTTTCACTGTATCAAGCTTCTTAACCAACTTTTAAACACATTTCTCATATATAAAACACACACATTATAACTGTATTCCAAAATTTCCACCACAGCTCACAAGGGGAATTAACTCATTACGATGCATGGAAGCGAGAGATAGTGCAAGCGGGGGTTTGATAAGAGTAAAGACAAAGACACAGTGTTGTGTTTTGCTGTCATGTCAACACCAGCCTATCACGTGTACGGTACACACTAAGTCTACTCTTCGGATTGGACCAAACCTAGCTGTAATTGTGTATTTCGGCACCACTGCACGGCGAGCAGGTCGCTTGCATCCTCGACTCTAATGCTCTCATTAGTTCTGCACTGCAGTGATTGCTGAATTCGGATGTGGAAGGGGAGTAATGGGCAATCGCAACGAGGTGCTGAGGCGGTCGCCCATAATTCCGGCTACGTGTCTGCTCACCTCGGCCTCGCCTACTTTGGATCACACTTCGGAATGAAATTAGACCCCTCAAAAGTCTTAAGACATGCTTATAACCAGGCTGCCATTGTTGTAATGTGTCTGACCTTGACCCGCGAGGGATTAATCTGACGAGACAGACCTCACTGGGCTGCTGGTGCACGTAGCTCATTTCCATGCTGCACACAAGCACCCCTGTGTTTGGCCATCAGAGGCGGCGAATAAACCAACTTAGTTATGTGTAGAAGGAGCTGGGGTGGGGGGGGGGGGGGGGTTGGGGGGGGAGTAGGGCCGATGTAGAGGAAGCTGTGTGTGCGTGTGTGAGTGCACAAGTTAGTCATAGGACGTGCAGGGTGAGTTAGTGTAGCAATTGTGTAAGGTGTCTGTGTAGGTAGAGAGGGGATAGATAAAGAGCTCCTTGTGTCCCAAATGCCTGCTCGCGGCCTTAGGACGACTACGTTGGTGATTGGTCTTTCAGCTCAAATGCACTCCCGTCCACGGAACGCTCCCCCTAACCATCTCAAGGCACCACAGACTCTGGGCTCTGATATTAGACCAACACATCTCTCCTCCCCTTTTTAAATGGCTGTGTGTTGTTTTTGTCTTATTATCAACTGTTGTCTGTGCTAACTTGTGATTTGGGGAGTCCAGCTGCTGTCCCTGTGCTGATGGAGGCTTCAGATGGCATTACTAGAAGTACACATTTTCTGAAACTGAAATATGCATGTTTCCAATGGTAGCCTGATTAAGAAACAAGAGGGAGGGCTTATTTGGACAAAATATTCCGTTCAGATAACTTTTCTCCATCCAGGTCTTACTGTTGAGTCCTCTCTCAGGCATTCTTCTGTCAAACTTTACCCAAGTTCCAATTAGTCCTCTGCTTTTTGTACATCCCCTGCAAGCACAATCTTATCTCAACACTCAAGAGAAGAAGTTATCTTGGTCTCCAGCCGTTTCCATAGCAGCTAGCAAACTGAAGTGCCTGACCTCTCGCCTGGACGCTCATAGTCCCCTCTAGCTTCAGCTCCCCTCCACTAGTGCTTAAGACTCTCCCTCTATCTCTCTCTCTCTCTCTCCACTAATGCTCAAGACTCTCCCTCTATCTCTCTCTCTCTCCAACGGCAACACCGTGATTGACAGCTGAGGCTGTGGTGCCGAGGAGCTACTTGAGTTTAAGGAGGAATACCTGGAGGATTTGCAGCCGAGTGGAGACACACAAATAAGATAATGACTTGGGAATAACAATTTCACTGCACAGTCTGAGAGAGAATGGAGGGGTAGAGCCAGGGAGTGGTGAAAATCCAGGGTGCGTCTAAATGAACCACATTTTCCCAAATTGGGACACAATTGCTGGAATCCTTCTGGGCTTTAAAATAAACATTTGATCTGTGTTTTAGAAACAATCTCTCTCATACAAGCTGGTTTCCTCTCTCTCTCTCTCTCTCTCTCTCTCTCTCTCTCTCTCTCTCTCTCTCTCTCTCTCTCTCTCTCTCTCTCTCTCTCTCTCTCTCTCTCTCCATGTCTCTCTCTCTCCGTCTCTGTCCGATTTCGACCCTGCGTCCGCCGGCCTTCGTCTGTCAGCTGCGCAGTGCGAGTTATAGAAACAAACAGAGACTCACAAATTTCCTGGAAGGTCGGCGGGGGGGGGGGGGTGGAGGGAAGGGGGGGGTGCTGATCTCTCTCTAAAGAGGAGCGACAAGAGCGATCTATATCCTTTTAGCTCTCGCTTCGCTACCCTGTCCTTCCATCTTGTCTTTGACATCACTAACCGCTCAACAAAGAAGGTAATGAAGCAGAAGAAGGGAGAATATTTGCCCGGTAATTAAGAAAAATGAAAGGAGGTAGTCTGAAAGCTGCCATGCACACTGTCATCACCTTCTTCTTAATTCGGTGGTAGTCCATACTTTTTGAGCACCTCCTACTTCATATTTCATGGCTCTCCTGGTTCAGCATAATAATTAATGCAGTGCTGTTTTCGGTTATGAATGTGAAACGGGTAGTGATGAAAAATGCTGCCAATGTGGCAGCCATTTTCTGTTGAATATAGTCAAAAGGAGATTAATGTTGGTGTTTCTGAGTGAACTAATGGTCTAAATGTGTTTACTTCAGCCTAGTCACTCACTCTCATAATGCAACTTTCACTGTGAAGACCCAGTCTTCAATTTAGAAGAGGATGGAAGATGAATAGGTGACGTGATTATTCTGGAACATTCTGGTAGAATCTGTCTGTCAGTTGTTCTCTATTGGCTTTCTGAAACAGTCAGGCTTTCATTGAAGTGGAAATATCAGTGTATACAGTACATGCATGTAATGCTCTTATTGGTTTACTTAACATGTGTTCAGACACATCAGCCAGTACTGTATGAACAGCTATCAGATGTACAGTGAATCAGATTATATCTGATAGAATTCTGAAATCTGTGCTTACAACGGCCATGTTCAAGTTTCAAACTGTCAAATCTACTGTGTGTCTTGGCTTATGAAATGTTACATTTGTCATTATACAGTATCATATAGGCAGATGTTTCTCCTCGAAACAATAAAATCGTCTTTATTTTGAGCCTGCAGCTGAGGCCCACAGACAATGTACTGACTGGAGCAGAATTGAATCGTCAGATAGTCTTCCTCTGGCCACATGCAGTGATGTTGATGGGTGCCTGATGGCTATTATGCTGTTTATAGTGGTAATAATAATAGTAATACGGTTATAATGATAGTGATCATGGGACTGAGAGTTCTTTCTCTCCCCCCTCCCTGTCCCCATAGTCCCTGTTGATTATTGTGTGGATCTCCCAGCGGGGTGTGCTGCTTCAAGATGCTCAAAGGTATGATTCAGCCCGGTGCAGAGGGGAAGGCCACATCATAAGAGGGTAGACTTTCTAAGACACACGGTTTACTTTGTATCGGAGTAGGCACGGCTGGATGTCTGTCTGTGTAGCTGCATTGTTGACAGTCCCAGTCCCCAGGTCCCCGATGCAGGACGGGGAAACACTACACAGAGTCGTTTACGATGTTTTCTTTGGGGGGGGGGCTTTTTTTTACTTTGTTCAGAAGGGTTTTTAAAGTTGACATTTTTTAAACAAAAGAGAAGTTATTTCAGAGCTGGGGGATGATGGACCATTGCTAACACAATATTTAATTTAAGGAAAGATAATGAGAAAACTTTTCGCCAAACCTCTTTTGAAGGGGACTCATCTAGCTACTCCTCTCTGGCCCAAATTAAAACCCGGCGCTATTCCTGCCTAGAATCATTCGCTTAGTGGTGTGGTCATTTTCACATGAAAGATTGGCTTTTCCGCCTCCAGGGTAATACAATGAATTGATTGATTAGGCAGTAATGGAGAGTGGTGTGATGGGCCTGTCAGTCAACTTAGAAGCAGTACGTGGCAGAATTTCTTTTTCTTGAGGGGGGGGGGGGGGGGGAAGGTACATTACAGTGAGTGTAAACCAGACTGGAGGATAGGAGCTGCTGTACATTGTGTAGTGTACAGTACATTTGCAGACCAGGCGGTGAGAGTAGAGGGAAAAATTATTCCCTGTGATTCACCTTCAAGGCGGTGTAATTGGATAAAAACACCTCTGAAACCCATTAGCAGAATGGCAACAGAAATTGTTAAAGTGGATTTATTTGATGTAATGTCATGGCCTAACATTTCAGGCTGGGACGAAAATGCAAGAAAAGCAGCATCTCAAATGGATAAACACGTGGACCATGATGTCTGTGTTTTGAAACCTGAAGGTCTAGCAGACAGTCAATTCATTAACAGGCTCTTCATAGCTCCTGAATAGGCCTACTCCCCAAGGGTGCTTTCAGACGGGAGCGGTAGCATACTCGCGTTGGCGCCTTCTCGTTGGCTAGCAGCTTATCAGCATGCTGGCTGGAAAAACGGCAAAACGCTGTATTTTAGCATCTACCTGACGGCGTGTCACCTGGGCAGCAGGCTCATCCAGAGGTCATGGGATGATGTAATGCAGTGTTTACCGTGCACGCTACCCCACCGAGCCTGCCAGCTGTTGGAGGGGAGCGCCCGATGGTGATGCTGTACTGTAACTATCGCGACTGATAGGGGAGCCATCTGCACACAGTGATTTCTAATGTGAACATGTGGCTGGCAGACATAAACCTAAAAGGGTGGAAACCGCTTTATGTTTCCTGTTTGTCGCTTGCCTCGTAACTTTGCTTCCGACATCGAGGCAATCCGTTTTGTGATGACTCTCTGCTCTAAACTGTCATCCCCTAAAAGTAAAAGTTGGCGCAAACATAGATGGACTACCAGCTAACCCTGCGGGTTCATATGTTTGGCAGTTTTATTTATTTGTGGATGCATATCTGTGCGGTTTCTCTTCGAGAACTGTGTGGTTTTCCCTTGCTACCAGCCCGACCTGCAATCTTTACATCTCCCATACTCCCCAGAGCCTTGTTAGAATTGGGACTGGGTTGTCAAAATATTTATAGGGCTTGAAAAGGCTGCGGTAGAAATCTGAGCCCTTCTAGAGGCCTCTTATGTATAATTGTGCAGGGATAAATGTGCCGCGTCTTTGTGTGTCTGTGTGCGAGAGCCCGTGTGTGTGTAGCTACAGTAAGGTGCTATGGGTGGGTAGCCAGCTATTGATTTGTGAAGAGGCTTTCTAAAATGATGAGGAGGTATTCTTTGAACATGCTATTATGAAAAATCATCCACAGTACAATAACAAGATATTCAGCAAAATGGTAGGTGTGGCGAGTTCCAAAATTCAGAGATCAGAAAGCAGCGTTCCATGCATTAGGCCTTTACATCCCAGTTGCTGCTATCACTTTTATGTAATAGGACCATGTCCTGTAAGGCTGAAGCTAGCCTAGTCAGACCAACTGTTCTCACAACAGTGACTTTTCAGAATGTAGCATGTTCAATGTCCTTAGAAAAGAGGCTTCTTTGGGAAATGTCCTTAGAAAATCAAATTGAATGTCCCCATTTCTTCCATTCCATGACACAGATGAGTTCGAATGTGAGTTTGTCGATGGTCCATTAGGTAGACGGACATGGCTGGCCTAATCCACCCCGCTACACCTCTTCCACCGCTCACCTGGAACTCCCAGTCTTTTTGTGTGGCCTTTTTATATAGGACTCTAATGACCGCGGTGGACAGGGGAAACCTGGTCTTGTAGATGGAGGGAGTGTGGGGGGGGGGGGGCAGACTGGGAGGCCGCTCCACCACACAGCCAGGTGAGGAGGAACACACACTGTGGAGTGGCCTCTGTGACCGCTGGCTGCTCTAATGGGAATCTTATGGCTGAATGCGCAATGGTGCTGGGCCCGGAATGTGCGCAATGAGAGTCTTCCAGCTGTGAGGTGGGGGGGGAAATGAACTGCACTGTTGGGGGAAACAGAGATGTGTGTGTGTGTGTGTGTGTGGGGGGGGGGGGGGGGGTCTTGGGGGGGGGGGGGTGTTGGGGTCAGTGGCGGGGCTGTTGGGAAAGAAAGCAACGGCAAACATCCGGATTTATCATCAAGTGATCCTATCAGAGCCAAGGTGCTTTGTCTTAATTACAGTATTTTCACCTCACAAATGGCAACAAAGTCCTCGTCCTTGCCCAATATTCGTCAGGGTTATTTATCCTAAGGAATGTACTTGCTGGGAGCTCTGGTGGTTGTGATGATTTGGGCTGTGTGCCGGGGAGAAATGCCAGAGCACACAACAGAGAGAGTGCCCTGTTTGCTTTGTTGTTGTATATATTTGCACTTTGCTTGAGATCTAGGATTTGTGTTGTCTTTGGATATCGAATCCATGGATTTCTACAGAGATAAAGGCAAAACATGAGCTATTTGTGTGTCTGAAGTCCTCATAAAATGTTTATTGGCTCGAATATATTCAGGGATTAGAGACTGTACATAACATGATTATCTACAAAACATTCTAAGTACCATAAAAACAGAAAGATAATCTGCATAAAAGAAAACTGGAATGAGCAACATATTTCTTTGCTGTGAAAACAAGTATCATGACACAGAAATAGCTTTAAAATAAAGAAATATCTCTAGAAGGAACCAACACACCTTTATGTGTCTTTGCCAGTCTTTACCAGTTTAATATTTTCTTTGTTTTGGTCTAGGGAAATCCTCTCTTTTTCATGCAGGTCAGTCCAGCGACCTTAAGTGTTGAAATGTAGAGAGCATGAAAAACCCAATTAATATCCTCTCTGCCTGTCAGGCTTTGTTTGTGTAGCTGCTTCCACACCAACAGCCCTGGCACCTCTGGACCTGCTTTGCCAAGAAATCCCTCAAGTTTATTCTAAGGTGCATTTGACTTCAACTGTATTTTGCATTCTTTACTAAACGAGGCAGGAGCAGAGGAAGAGAAAGCCACCGATAAGAAGGATCGTTAAGATCTGCAGTGCCTCACCTGAATATGTGTCGTCAACAAACCCCCTAAGAGCAACGTAGGCTAACAGGTTGACAACGAGAGACTAGTTTTGAGTCAGTATAGTGGAAGAGCAATGGAGAGGTCGAGACAGCACAGTGGCCACAGTTCATCCTAATGGGAAAGTGAGACTGAAAGGGGACGCTGACCTGAGAGGAGCCTGCCTCGTGTCTCCTGCTGTAGTTCAGAGAGCTGAAGCACCGTCACGTCGAGGGTACTTATGTGGCTCGCTCAGTGATCGTCCCCATTGTGGTTGTTATTGATGTTGTTGTTGTGGTGGTGGATGTGGAGGTGGTGTGTCATTAGCAGTCATCCCGATGACAGAGGACGCCAAGGCCCTCTGAGTGATGATCGCTAATTACCATGTCGACCCTCCGCGGAGATGGTTGCCATGGGCGTGTTGAAGACAGATCACATTCAGGAGGACGGCCAACGGACAGCTATCCCCGCAGGCTCTCTTTAGATGTCTCTCCATGCCTTGCACCTCCTTGCCCCTGAGTGACCTCGCTGGTCGTTTCTGGGCCCTCCACTACATACACAGGATCAACTGGACCTCTAATCCCCAGTCTAACCTCTGGCACGACATGCTAACCTCAGCTGAGCTTCCAGCTGACCCTGGGCGGCCGGCCCAGGGAGGGAGGGAGGCCAGAGAGGAGCCAGGCAGCCGGGCAGAGACCAGGGAGGCTCCTCTATTCTGGGGCCTGTGTGTAGCGACAGCTGTCAGCTGCCTCTCCCCTCCCCTTCCCGCTCCGTCATTGCCATTCGTCTTTGCCAGTGGGGCCAGTCCCAGCTTACAGTTATCCCAGATCCCCCTGCTCTCCTGCCCTCGCGCTCCCTGATCATTGGCCAAAGCCAGAGCTCAGGCACGGCAGCCACCCGTGAGATGAGCGATTGAGTAATTATGCAGCTGGCAGAGCGAGCATGTACGTGCCCGTGCAGTGGTGGTTGGCAGTGTGGCATGTCAGCCAGCAGTCAGAGGCCTGTCTGTAGGGGATGGAGAGAGAAGGAGAGAGAGAGCGAGAGTTGTCTTTTGAAAACAGCCAGGAATAGAGGTTCAAAGTTGAAATCGTTGAAGATGATAAGCATAATCATATATTTGAGGCTGCTCTTTGGATGCTGTAGACATACAGTTTCTTGTTCTGAATCACATCCAGCAAAGCTTCCAAACAATAATAGAGGGCCACTGGAGAGTTGGAAATAGTCAAATGTGTGAATCCTACCCACATTAGAGGGGTGTCTGGTTAAATATTTGGCAGAATTTGTCCTGTGTTTGGAGATGCTTTGAATAGATAACTCGGTATTTCATCCAAATATGGTAATTTGAGCTGCAAGTCATCCAAGGTAATAACATTGTTTTTGTGAAAGAAATAGTTGACAATGTTTTTGTCAACATATTTAATTACTTTACTTTTATTAGCTTTTAAAATGAAGGTCCATCTAATGGCCCTGTACAGTGCCTACAGTGCTGTGTTGCACACACAGTATTTGAAACATTCCACCATACTACTACTACTACTACTAAATCGTTCTGTTGTTTATATTAACCGTGTTGTTTTGTTTTTTAGAGGTCTGGACTCGGATCAGTTTAGTTTTTCTGTCATTCCTGGAGCAGGCTAGCCATTAAAACTTAGCGTGGCCTCGCAAAACACTCAACAGAACAGCCATGTTTTTGTTGTGCCGCCAGCTCTGTGGTTTCTGATCCTGACACGGGGGCCACAGAGCCAAGCAACTGTGACAAATTGGGATTGGAGATGACAAAATAGCCTTTTTAATAAGCGTGGTGGAAGGGATTTGACTCTGGTGGCGGGTTCAGTTGAATAAGCAGACTGCCTGAACTCCTCCTGGGTCCTGCTTTGATGATAGATTTCATCCATCTGATAGGAGATGGGGGAGCCGGGGGGGGGGGGGGGTCTGTTTGTACAAAGACAGTGTTGAGCAGATTCATAATCAGCAGACACATCAAACAAGTTACAGAAATACTTAGTGGGGAAAGGGGTGCGGGGGTGTGGTGGGAAGGGGGGAGTGAGGAGTGGGCTGTGTGGTAACCTCGGGCTATTCGCTTCTGCAAATAAATCTTTTCTTAGATTGTAATCAAGGCTGTGCTTGCTTTCTGCCGAAATAAGTTGTTGTTGGCCTGTTGGAGCTACGGCCCCCCTCGCTAGTGACACCTGGGCTGAGGTTAGCTGTCACCTGTCCATGTCTTGAAGGGACCTGCTTATTATTTTGACACGGTGATGTGGATATACAGTGTGCTGTGGCACACATCTGAGAACAGGCCTCGGAAACAGAAAGACCTCGTGGAGATATGAGTAGCAGAAGGGGAGAGAGACTAAGGGATAGGAAAGAGAGAGGAGAACGGCGGCAGATGAAGAAAAGCAGATAGAGCATGGAGACTGAGAAGAAGACCGGTACAGGGAGAGGAGACCAAATGCAGGACAAAATAGGGGGGAGGTCAATGGACATGAAGAGGAAAAGGGATGAAGAGACAGAGAAGCACAGTGTGAGATTGGAGGAAAGAGGTATCAGGAGTGGTTGATGGAGGAAAAAGCATGACATAGTGGCCAATCCGGAGGTAGGGGGCGGCTGACACAGAGTAGATTGAGAAAAGTGGGAGAGATGGAGTGATACAGAGGAGAAAAGGGTAAACAGAAAGAGAGAGAGAGACAGATGTGCAGCCGGGCAGACGGACAGACTGACAAAGGGAACAGAGAGTGATGAAGAGAGACGAGTGCGAAGAGGGAAAGAAATGGGAGAGGGGCAACAGCTCTGGAGTCCTGAGGAGAGCACCAGATGAAGAGGGAGTAAACACCACAAAAATCCATAGGGAGAGATCGAGGGGGAAGAGACTGAGCGAGTGTGAGGGAAATGGAGGAGAAACGGAGAGCGGATAGAGGGATGTCTATGGACTGACGGATGGATAGGGAGTCGAAGTGTGCGTGCATGTGTGCATGTGCCCGTTTGTGTGATCGACTTAAGAGTCTTGTCTCCTGGTCACTGGCCCCTTGCCCATCACTTTGCAGTGATCCGTCCATGGTCTGCCAGCTGCTCTGGGCATGCTCACTGATGAGAACCAGCAGCCATGTTCTAAAATCAATCCAGCACCCTAATAGGTCACGAATGACTGCACAGGGCTTGCCAATAGCTTGTGGGGTGGCAGGGAGATGCTGATGACTGTATAGCTGCACTGGTTTAGATGGAAACACTCCAAAGGGTATTAATTGACATGGTACTAATTAGCTCCAGCCTTTGACAACTTCCGACTTTTGTGTGGCCAACTGTGAGGAAGCGGAGGCAAAACTCTGCCTCGCTCGCTCTTCCTCGCTTTCCAGCAAACTCATTAGGGTTTCATATTTTAAGACCTAATTACGAGTAAATGTGTACACACTTAATGAAATTCCCAGAGTGAGGAGGAAGAACAGAGAAAGCGTGGATTTCAGTAGACGAGTCTGGGTTCTGTTTTTAGAGGCCAAGCAGTTGGAGTCGAGTGAATGTTCCCCTTTATCGAGCAACTTCAGAGCTGAGCTTTCACCCAGAAAAGTGTTTGATACAAATGGTTTCTAATTAATCATATATGTGCCAAGCACAGAGTCTCTTCTGTACGAGGGCAGGCTAATCTGTAGATAGGCAAAATATTTCCGATTTTTTGCCTTTGAGGCTCAGAGTCATAAACAAAGTGTTTTAACTTTGAAATTGGCTCTATTGCCAAAGTCTAATTGGAGACATGAAAAATATTTGGTGACCAATTTAAGTCAGGCAGAGGATTTCAAATTATTCTGTCCATCTGGCGCTCCAAAAGGATAAGGACATTTCTCATTTAAACCATACGAAGTTGGATTTAATCTTTTCCTTTTGTTTTATGATTGATCTGTTGAATTATATATATTTATACTCTTCTTTGAACATAATATATTAACCAAATCATTAAAGAAAATAATTCAGTACAGTTCTCATTCTTTAGTCATATTGTCCTCAATATGACTAAAGACAGGGAATTACTCTTTTTTTTGGGGGGGGGGGGTGAATATGTCAGATAGCTTTCTCATTTGTTGTTCTCTTTGGTGTTGAGTCATGGCTGTTTCTCTAACTGTAAGTGGCATGCGTGTCACAGCCTGTTAGATTCCTAGTCACACTGACACATGGAGGGCAGACTGAGGCACCTATGAAGGCACTATTGTGGCCTATTGTATAACAAGCAACACCAAGCTAAGAGCACCACACTCAGCTGAAAAATAGAGACAGAAACATAAATGAACTATAAAGGCAGCATTGGAGCATTAAAAGTGCATTAGATGGCATGATCCTGTGTTGTTACCAAACCTAGAGCGATAGCCGGCATCGTCATTGAGGTCTGAGTTAAGGACAGGAAAGCTTCCTTAGGACAGCAGTTTCCCATTGTGATGAATCTATGCTTCTCCTGTGCTCTTTGTGTACCTCATCCACTGGAAAGCATCTATATACCACTAGCAGTGGATGTGCTACAGTTTGAAGTGGAACTGTATCAGAAAGCTCCACTCACAGTGGTTTTCAGGAACAGAACGGGCCAGATTCGAAACCTTAGTCCAGCTGGCGTTGGTACAGTGGGTTCAACTCCCCCTGGCCTGAAGAGCTTTTCTTCCAGCGTGCTGATGCAATCTCATTGCCGCGAGGTTCTGACACGGCAAACACGCTAAATGTTGTGGTTTTTTTCCGCCTTCTGAAGGTTCTCAAAGCCCATTAATCACCCCTCGTGTTGTGTCCCTCTGTAGCGATAAGCACTCCTACCACCAACAGACTTTTTTACACCCTTTCTCCTTGACAGTGTTTGTTTGAGGTATTACGGGGTTGTTGCCTCCACGGATAGGATTCATTCATTAATATTTGTATCCAATTAGTGCTCCCTCATGCAATGAATCCGTTGGCTGTGGTTAGGTCCGCTTCGCTGGGCGTACGGGGGCAGGCAGATGCTGGGAGTCCTTGATGGGATGAGGAGTTCTTCCTCTTCCTGCCTGTTTCCGCACCTGGCTTTTATTCAGCGCTGGGCCACCGCTGTCCTGCTCCGAGGACTGGACTCATATTCCTGCTGAGCACAACAAGTTGGCTGAACACACTTGCCTCCAGATAATCTCCACCAAACCGACATGCCTCAGCTGAGGTTTGGGCTGAAAGGAACGGAAAATAGAGCTGGCATGGCCAGACTGGAGAGTTGTATAGGTTGTGTGAGTTGCTGCAGCTTGACTGATAGTGGATTCAATGAGAAAAAAAAAAAAACATGTTTTGAAACTGGTTTTCCATTCCTTTTCTTTTCTTACAGGAGTGTAGCTGGGAAAACAGTTTGAGATCTTTCCCAGTGCCGGATGGACACCCCCCGTCAACTCTCTTGGACTCGACCTAACACTTCTACGAGAGCAGACATTCTGGAACAATGGAGTTGCCTGAAGAAGACAGTCCTCTCTCACTGACATGGAAGGACATCTGTGACTGGAGCACACTCAACCTAACAACCCCATCGAAAGTAGCCATCCTATAGATAGACTGAAGTGTAGTTTAAGCGACACCCATTTGTTCAATTCATAGATGTTGAACAGTCAGCCAAGGCTCACAGGAAGATTCGGAGGGAGTATGGAGGGAGACTGTCAGCATAGGAGCTCAGGGACTTG